>NC_052618.1:15876877-16026847 GCF_016545825.1 Eucalyptus grandis | reverse complement strand
AAAAATAATACATGAAAAGTCAAGACTAATTTCCAACTAATGGTTAGTATTAGTTAGACATAAGGATCTTAAGTTAGCCCAAGTCTAATGTGTCAATAGGGAAAACATTATCAAAAATTGCTATTCGATAAATAATAATGGTAAATCATCGAGATTACTCATCTCTTAAACTCTTAATGGAACATCACATATCCTCAAGCAATAAGGGTTTACTGAAGTGAAGGGAAAGCTTGCTCATTTGAGCCTCATCAAGAGAGTTGTCAGTTTTAGCTTAATAATTAGCGACTCTTTTGCTTGATTGATCATTGCCTCAGGAGGAGTGAAGTGGGAAAGCAATGTTTCTCAATAGAAAAAGGAAAGCAGCTAGACATGTGAGGGCACCTGGTCAATTCATGCATTTATGAACACCTAGATGTTTTGTCTAGTAGCGCTGGACGAAAGGACATGGAGGTAGATATTGGTGATGGTGATTGGTTGAGTAAAGGAACAGTAAAATGCAGAAAAACATCAAAGCTCCTGCAACTACACTCCTTCTCTCCCTCTCCCGCTACTTACCCTAATTAAAGCAATCTTTCGTATATTTAGATGGTTGTCCATGAGCAATGGAAAAAAGAACCCGAAGACTTGGACATTAGTGATGGTGACTGATCAAGGAACAATGTGTGTGTATATATATATATAAATATATATATATATATATATATATAGAGAGAGAGAGAGAGAGAGAGAGAGAGAGAGAGAGAGAGTCATCTATATCGATCACTGGTGTCGCGATCAAATTTTCGAATGTGAACCACCTAGGATTTGGCTAATTGATTATTAAGTCTAGACTTAACTCGAGCTCTCCCAAGCCTATACCAATTCGGGACTTAAGTTCAAATTTCTTTAACATGCAAATGGATTTTATCCAGGAGTCGCCATTAATCAGTTTACGGTAGGTCGATTAGACACCTAAGTAAAATAATCACATTATTTTACTCATACGAACCAGAGACTTTGGATACGGAGACTTGGTTATACTAGACTTCTCTAATGCCCTTTCGGTACCATTTCTTTTTATTTTCAAAAAAAAAATTTGCAGGCAGTTTAAATTGATTTTAAATCTATTTCCCTAACATGTGAGGTGATTATACGGATGCGCAAACCATCAATTTAACACTCAGATAAAATAGTGAATAAATTGCAGGAGTTACTCATAGCAACGAAAGCATGTGCAGTGTTAGATCAGAATTCACATTGACAATCCTAAATATGATTTCTAATTAACACATAATTTCTTTTTTGCTTTCACTTATTCAATGAGAATCATGCAATGCATGCTACTAATCTAACATGAAATGATATGACATAGTAGTATGACCTAAACTATATAACATGAGCAAAGTAATTTTTTTTTTTTTTTGTGTTTTCTTCATGAAACTCAAAATTAAAAATTGCTAAAATAAAAATCTAACTAAAGTGAGATATTATCTAATTTAAGTTAGGAATAGGCTAATCTGAATCCTATCTTAACCTAGAAAATTATCTTGTCATGCAATTTGATCTAAAAAATATTATCTAACCTAGATACTACATGCATTTAAAAACAAAAACAAAAACAAACTATTCTATCATGCAACTTTATCTAGGAAAATCAATCAATCTACATGATATGCAAATGCAATTTTTTTGTATTTTTTAAATTAATAAAGAAATTAAAAGATAAGCACCAAATCATCCACAATCATCAAAGATATTGTCCATCATTCGAATTTGGAAACGATATCTAATCAAGCTTAATTATTTCGCTAATAAAATCAATAAATTGATCTTAAGCCTTAAAGATCAAGATATCAATTTTATTTCTATGTGATTAATTATTCCATCTAAACCCTTATAGATTGCGGATTAGGCAATAAATTATAATTGGAAAATGCCGATAATTCAAATATGCACGTAAGTTATTGAAAAGCATGCAATAGGCAATAAAATATCCAAATCAAATTTAGATAAGATAATTACCCAATTTCGCAAATAATATTACCAAATTTGAACCGAATGGAATCTGCTCAATGGGTGACGGCGGTGCGTGGTAGTGCTTGGCTAGATGCGGAGACGGGCAGCCACGGGCGGATGATTAGTTTCCGCAATGGGACTAGCATGAAGGATTCAAGAATAACAGTTTGCGTCAAGACGGACGATGAAGGTCTCACGACCAATGAACTATTTCGGAGGAAGCATTTTCCTGGGTCCTTGTGTCGAATATGATAGTGAGTAAATATCTTCACGATCTCCTGGCCAAAAAGTAATCCTTCTTCTTGCACGAAGTAAAATCACAAAACCCGCAAATTGTCAAAATCTAGGCAAAATTCAAGAGAAGACAAATCGACCGCTTGCCCTTATTTGGCCAAATTGTGATCTTTTTACCAGAACGGATTACTTTCTTCAAGCTCACCAATCTTTTACACCCGTGGTTTTTTTCTCAACTTTATTCCCTTTTTGAATTCATGGGACGCCATGGTTTCGTTGCTAGTTGTGGACAAAGGCACCGGTAAACCTGCAAAAGAGAGCGAGAACACAAGGAATCGTCTGGGATATTAATCCCAGTGAACTCGCCGAAATTGCAACGGTTCAGCAATAAACAACAACTCAGTGAAACGATCTCGATGTTGAGAAGGCCAACTGAGGGACTCTTGGATTGCCGTTCACAAGTAGCTGGAGTAGATCACAGTTGGCGGTGACCACAAGCCCACTAAGACTTCACTGCGGAGGCACTTGTGAATTTGCTGGATGTTGCTGAAGGTCATACGAAGTCACAATCTTCGCGGGTCAACCTACAAATAATTCATCGAAGAGTTCAAAGAATTTAAGCCAGGTTTGGCGACATGTCAACCGGAGCCATGCACGATGAAACACAGCGCTGCAAACGCTGCAAGAGGTGAAAAACAAAAGCTCGGTTGGAGTGGGTGATGCTCGATGGCTTCGGGGCACAATAAAATTATTGACGTTGGCTCGAGCTGTCGCAAGTTGAGGCAGCGGGCTCAATCGTCGTCGCAGATAGAAGCAAGGACGTTGTAGGATAGCATCACGAGGATCTCCTGGGTTTGTCGTGGGTGCGGCGTGGAGAAAGGCCTGGCTGCCTTTCTTTCTCGTAACTTTTGTGTTGAGATCGTAGCCTCCTTTTGTGAGTGGACGTCCAATTAAATTGTCAAATCGCACTCGTGAGGATGACTATAAACAATACCCGTTTCACCACCCTCTTCAGTCTTCAAGAGCGATCTCTCTCTATACATCTTGCCATTCTCTCTTATTGTGTAGCCATGTGTTTTCAATTGTGTGGTCTCTCTGAAACCCTACGCGAACGTACCCTAACAGTGCCACGCAATCCGTGCTCTGAACCATTCATTGCGTGACACCTGTCCATGTGTCAGTCCACGTCGGCTCCCTCTTCTCTCTCACGTCGTTCTAATTTAAACCAACGCGCGGGCATTTAAAAAAGTGGAAAGGGAATTCTCTCTCCCCTGTCTTCTCTCTCCTCTTTACTCTCTCTTCCTCCTCCGACGCTCCTTCCGGTCTAGCGATTCCTCCGACGACCGTCGCTCCCTCCGACGACGGCCTTTCTCTCTCCACTCGACGGCCTCATCTCAGCAGGGCTCCATTCTCTCGGCGCACTTCTTCCTAAATCGCGCTCTCTCCCGATGGCCGATTTCGCTCGCCTCTCTCCGTCCCCCGACTCGCGACCGAGAAGCAATCGCTCGGCTGGTGCCGTGGTTTCTCTGTCGTTTTCCGAGAAGCCTCACTTCAATTCCTTGCTCTGTTCGTCCAGCGAGTGCCATGTCCGAAGACCCTTTGGGCTTTTAGAAAGTGGGTGCGTGAAAGGCGCGGCCTTAGGAGGAGCCTGAGCAGCCCGTGACGTCTGCCATCGCCACGCCGAACTCGGTGCTGAGCGAGGAAGCTTTCAAGAAGTTGGGGACCGGTGGGTTCTCGGAGAGCGAGGTTGACGCGAGTGAGGATGAGGGCGGCTTCGTGTCTGAGGGTGGCGAGGCTGAGAGTGTGAGCGAGGACGAGCTAGCTCTCTCCAAGCTGGGTTTGCCTCAGAGGCTCGTGGAATTTCTTGAGAAACGTGGCATTGCCCATCTCTTTCCCATTCAAGTATGCTTTATCCTTTGTTTCCTTCCCTATGTTATCCAATATTTTCGCTTTGGTATGAATTGCTGTTGTTTATTGCTGGCTGAGTTTTCCTTTGTTTGAGCATACTTAGTTGGCTGGAAAATTAAGTAGAAAACCTTGACCTTTGTTAATGTGCTAGGCGAACCACGGATGGAGTTAAGTGCAGGCAATCATAATAGGTATTCTGGGATGTTCTGTCGTAGCTTACATTAGATGACTATCCTATGCTGAAAATTGAGCTGTTCAACACTAAGATGTTGTTGGGACTAAGGCTTTACACAGGCAGAATTCGTTTTTTTTTAATCGACTCGATATTTGGTTTCTTTACTTTTGCTAGCACTAGGATAGTTCACTCATCACTCATTACTTTTCCCCTTCATTGTTCACTCTACTAAAGTTTCATCATGTTTTCAATGGCAAACTCATGTTCCTTGTACTATTCTGTGATTGTTAGAGAGCGGTGTTAACCCCTGTGCTTGAAGGGTGTGATTTAATTGCTCGTGCGAAGACTGGAACGGGGAAGACTTTAGCTTTCGGGATTCCATACTGAAGCGTCTTACTGATGGTGATGAACATAGAAGTCCGAGGTATTTGAGTAATAATTTTAATTATCTTGGTGACCTCCAATGTTTGAGCATTTTTCTAATGACAGATTATACTGTAAATGTCTCTTAGATGTGGGCGACTTCCTAGAGTTTTGGCCTTAGCACCAACAAGAAAATTAGCAAAACAAGTAGAGAAAGAAATTAAGGAATCTACACCTTACTTAAACACCGTGTGTGTTTATGGTGGAGTTTCTTACATTACCCAACAAATTGTCCTTTCCCAGGGGTTCGATGTAGTTGTCAGGACTCCTGGTCGAATCATTGATTTGATCAACGGTAACAGCCTTAAATTGGGAGAAGTGGAATTTTTGGTACTTGATGAAGTTGATCAGATGCTTGCCGTTGGTTTTGAGGAAGATGTGGAGGTGATCTTGGAAAAGCTTCCCTCACAGCGACAGAGCCTGCTTTTCTCTGCCACAATGCCTGGTTGGGTGAAGAAACTGGCGAGAAAGCACTTGACAATATTGCTTGCAGGCACTAGCAAGCACACTTGATGAAGAGGAACTTGCTGACCTCAAGGATCAATTTGCTGCAATTGATGTAGATAAAAATGGTTCTATTAGTCTTGAAGAAATGAAAGAGGTATCCATTTCTTTCTCATTCCACATTCACTCTGATGAATATTTTAATTACATCATGATCATGAGCGTTGTATGCATGCAGGCCCTTGCTCAGGATCTTCCCCGGAAGATGAAGGAACCACGTGTCTTAGAGATTCTTCAAGCGGTAACTTTTATCTTTACCTCTGTTATGGCCTTCTTTTCTCCTTGTGTATTAGCAATTGAGATTTGTTTTTCTGGTGGGTTTTGTGGAATACCATTTCTGTCATTTTCACGTTCTTCTTTTATTGTTTTGGTGATTCTCTTTTGTTCATATTCGATGCTTGAAGCTTCCATTTAGTTCTTGCTTCATGTTTCATCATTTTGAAAACTTGCTTGTGTTGTTAGCCAAGAAACGTTGGACTAATTTTTTGTTCATAAGATGAGCTGCTGCCAAGCTTATAGATTTTGCACAAACATGTGAGTCCTGAATGGTTCATAAGAATATCTTTTATTTTTCCTTCATGTAGATCGATAGCAACACGGATGAGCTAAGTAGATTTTACTGAGTTTGTTGCAGCTACTCTTCATGTGCATCGAATGGAGGAACATGACTCAGAGAAGTGGCAGCCGCGGTCACAGGCCACTTTTTTGAAAAATTTGACATTGATCGTGATGGTTATATAACCCCAGAAGAACTTCGACTGGTAATTTTGACTATCTTCATTTATTCATCCCTTCCACATTCATTTTCCCTCTAGTTCTCATTTGTGTCACTATGGGTATGGGTAGAGTGAAAATTAAATTACGTAGACAGGGCTAAATGTATTTGTTTTAATTTGTAACTGAATTTTGACCCTGTCTCTTGGGAGCTTGAAGTTTGTTTCTTGCAAAATTGCCCAAAAGTTGGGATAAGTTCTGTCTTTTTGCATATTGGGCACAAAATAGTAGCATAGCTACTTTCTGTTGCAGCTTCACATAAAGAAACTGTTCAGCTTGTGACCTTGATAATTTGGTTATTGTCTCATCTGAAAATACTGGCCAAATGTATTGCCTCTTGTTGTATATTCTGCTCAAAGTAGTGGCGCAGGTTTTTTATGTTGCTTGGTACAAAGAAATGGTTAAGCATGTTAACGTGTAACCTTGACATGATGCTCCCATGCCCTTTTTAGCAGACAGGTTTGAAAGGCTCCCTTGGTCCTCTGCTAGAGGAAGCAAACGTCGACAAAGATGGGAAAATAAGTTTATCGGAGTTCAGAAGGCTGTTAAGAACTGCAAGCATGGGCTCTCAAAACTTGCCGAGCCCATCTGGTTATTGGAATTTGAGGAAGATATAGATCCATTCTGGAGCTTTTGGGTGTTAAAAAGAGAGGAGGGAGCACGAGACAGGTTACGTATTTTGGTTACTCAAGATATACCGAGCCAACCATGATGACCGCCTCTGTACTCCGCTCCATTGCCAGTGGAAATCCCTGTACAAAAGTTAGTATCAAGGGATTTTGCATGGCACCCCAAGTTAGCCGAGAAGTGCTTGAGGATGAAGGTTTGGAGAGATTGCTGGCTGTGGTCGTTTACTTGGTGAGAGGGAAGGGCTATACGGGCGTACGTCTTCTGATGAGTGGGATGTGTAGGCTGCGAGTGTATATTTAACGCCCTCGAATTTGGGGGCCTGTTCTATTATAGAATGGGCAATGCTTTTTCACTTGTAAGGCCTTCTCTTTTCCCAATTTTTTGGCATCGCAAATGAATTAAGTGTAAACATTTTCAGTCTCTCTCAGAGATGGGCAATGCACCTGCTTTTCCTGTGAATTATTTAGAGATGTATGCTGAGCAGCCATTAACGAAAATAAATTGATCATATTATTTAGGGTGATGCTTCTTGGTTTCAAGAGCCATTCATCATCGCGTTGAATCATGGCCAATAGAATAGCGAATGTAGGAGGTGATGCGCAGAACATAAAGAATTCGCCTTTTTCTGCTCCGGTCAATGATGTTGGGAATACCCAAAAGCATATGCTAGCTCACATCTCCATCAGTACACTGATTCGTTACCTCTTGACGACAGCATCTCTAGAGACTTTTTTATCTAATAACCACCAGGGCATCACAAATACACGATGCGAATGACTCATGTAGGATTACAACCTGGCTTATGCCTCATGGCAGGTCAAAAGTCGCAAGATAGTTTGGATGCAAAATAGAAGCTCCAATCAATTTTGTTTGCTGGAGCTAAACCCTTAAAAAAGTAATGAATGTGCCCTTCATTGTTCAAGTTTCAGGCATATGCTCTGAAATCTGTATAAACTAAAAAAATTCCCTGTAAGTTAAGCAAACGCAACATAATATACAACTGACCAGCCTCGGGTACAAACTACGAAAGGACTAGAAAATGAGTTAGGCCTGTAACAGGAAAAGAAAATTGTGGCATTAAGATTTTCTGGACTCAACTCTTCATCTACTGGACTTTGGGTTGTCACTAACACTATTGGAGGAACTATCTGGAAAAGCCTGAGATGAGGAAAGCTTGCTTGAGGAGCTCCCATCAGTAAAATACTTATCTCCTTCCTCTGGGTCTGCTTGCCCTTCTTTTCTCCGGACGTCAAGTCCTGCATAATATATACTGTTATGCATATTGTGCCAATTTACAGAGTAGATCTAGCTCAGGTTCAGAATATAAAAAAAAAAAAAAAACCTGATGTGATGATGTTCCAGGCATCTTAAGTTCAAGGTCTGTTGCCACGTCATTTGAATCTTCGTCTTGCTCTGCAATGCTGCCCCTTTGATGATCTGAAGACCTGCTTTTGGAGTCTTTTTTATTTGACACGTGAGAAGTGGAAGCATATTGGGTTGACTGCTGTTCAAATGTGGGATTGGCAGGCATTGAATTTGGGATAAAGGTAGAACACGGAGCAGGAATAGCACTTGCATTCTGATTTCCAAAGAAAGGGAAAGGCTGAAGTTGTCACGCCCCGATCCTCAGGCACGTGCACATCCTTCTATTTGGTCGATTTTATAATGCGATATCCCAGGACACTGTATCGCCGACCCTTTCATTATTTAAGCACATGCGGAAGCAGTTATAAATCCCCAGACAATAAAACAATGGGATAGAAAAGCAGGGCCATATTTTTCATATTGAAAATTATAACCAAACTTTTATACAAAACAAAAACCACTTCAAAACTATTCACATCAAAATGGAGATCTCAAAAGAAGATGAAATCTCAATCCCTTCAGGTCATACTCAAAATCTCTCTCGGTATTATCTTCTTCTTCCAAAAGTCCTTCTACTCAGGTTGCACCTCCGAGTTCTCCTTCTCGATTCCTCCTCAGCTTCTCAACGGGGTCTGAAATATTTTTCCCCAAACCGGGATGAGACTACGTCTCGCCGAGTTCTACCCCACTAAGCCCAATTAGTAAACTGTTATACTATAGGCTGCCTATACACGCATAGGGCAGAAGACGTACCTTGGCCTCATATCCCACCTGCAAGTCAGTACAATTCATAATAGGCACTCAAGCAATCATATCACGGATCGAAGCATCGATCAAACCATCCTAGTCGATCACAAGCCAACAAGACCACTCACGGTCATTCCCATCAGTCAATCAATTCACAACATCCAACCCAGGCAATGAATCACATCAAGTTACACTCAGATCGAATCATCGATCAATCGACCTAGTCGATTACAAGTCAATCAGACCATCTCATGGTCATTTCCAATCCATCGATCAATTCACAACATCAGATCAAGCAATGATCAATCGACCTAGTCGATTACACGTCCTCACGACCCATGCTTGGTCGGCACATTCAATACTATCTATAAGTCCGACCATAGTCCACCTGCTCACTCTAAGCGATATATAGATAGTATAGCTCGCACTAAGGCGATAGGGTTAAGGTATACCGCTCTCACTAGTGACATATCGCCCGTAGCCGATATAGTATACCGTATCTTGCTCTCGCTAGCCGACATATCGCCCGAAGGCCGATATAGTATACCCCGATGCTCCCACTAAGCCGATAAAGTGTCGCTCGCGCTAAGTGACATATCGCCCGTAGGGCCGATATAGTACACTAGTATATCTTTGCTCTCGCTAGTGACATATCAGAGCCCGTAGGATGATATAGTATACTATCCGACCTTTCAATCCATTCCATCTGTTATCATTCGCGATAAAATAGCCGTGTATGGGGACACGGTCGACCTTAGCCAAAATATAATATTTTCCTTTCCATAACTCCCACCTTTTCTGTAGTCCACCAAAATACTTTTGGTGCTGTCAACCGACACCTGGTTATTTTCCAATTGTCAATCAAAGATTATTCCATTAAAGAATAATTCTCAATTTCATAAATAATTCAATTCAGCACAAACTACAACTCGATTAAATAAACGAACTGCGCCATGAAAATCGGCACGAAATTTCGGTCGTCGACCATCTCAAACTTAATTTCCGAAAAATAAATAAATAATTAATTAATTTCGAAAATTAATTATTTAATATTAAAAATTCCGTTTAGCTCAAAATAAGGTCCGATTAAATAAACGGACTTCACCACAGTCATCAGCATAATATTCCGGTTCCAGACCATCTCCCTTGAATTTTCGAAAAATAAATAATTATTTAATTTAATTTCGAAAATTAATATTTAAATGCCAAAAATCTCACTTAGGCCCGAATCACCAAATTGAAGCTCAATTAGGGGTCCGAAAATTCCCGAGACACTCCCAATAAATAGTAGACCACGTCTACTTGTTAATTGCACAAACAATTTATCTAAATCGCATCACAATTGACTAATAATTGCTAATTACTTCTAATCTAACAACCTAAACATAATTAATTAAAACTAAACCAACCTAAAGCATAATTAGCCAACTAATCCAGGATTAGTGAGATTACTCACCAAATTGCGCGCAAATCGGATCAATCCGACGGCGGCGACGCGAGGAACGATTCTTCCCAAAGCGACTCGCGGATCCGGGGCCCGGAAACGGCCCAAAAGCGGGCCCGAAGTCGCTGAAACCCACTCCGTGGGCTTGCTGGTCGCGGCCGATCGGGGCGGCTCCGGCGGCTAAGGCGGCCAGGGGAAGCCGGCGGAGGGCGAGGGGGTCGCGGGGGAGGCTCGGCGGTGACCGGATGGGGTTGGGTGGTGGCCGGAGGTGGCCGGACGGGGCTGGAATAGGGGCTGGGTCGCGCGGGTTCGCTCGGGGAGGAGCGGCAGCGGCGACGGACGCGGGCGGACGGCGGGCGCGCGGCGTGCGAACGGCGGTGCGGCGGCGGGACGGGCGGCGACGGCTCTCGGCGAGCTGCGATCGTCGGCTCTTCTTCTGCTCCCGGTTCTGGTTCGCTCGGATGCACGGGGAGGAAGAAGAAGAAGAAGAAAGAGAGAGAGAGGGAGAGAGAGAGAGGATAGGCTTTGACTAGTCAAAGAAGAGAGAGAGGGTGAGAGTCGGTTGGGGGGAAGGGGAAAGCTGTCCGCACGAATGGGGGAGGGAAAAGGGGAGAGAAGAGAGAGAGAAAAGAGAGAAAAAAGAGAGGAAAAGAGAGAAAAGAAAAGGGGAGAGAGAGAGAAAAAGAAAAATAAAATGCACACTTCCTTTATGCAAATTTTCCTTTTCTCTTTCTATTTTAATTTGGTCTTCAATTTTTCCTCCGATAATTTCTTTATTGAAATTTGGACCGTCAATAAATTGACGAAATACGATGACAGGATCCCGAAAATCTGGATGTCGCGAAGTTGTGAGAGCATGGGTATTGGACCTGAGTGACGGGTATTGGAACTGGATATGAGTAGGCTGGACCCATGACGACAGATGGATCCATGGCAGCCCAAGGGTGCATAACCCTCGTCCTTTGCTGGTACTGGACATTAAGATTTTCAACTTCAGATTTTAAAGATGATTTCTCTTCCCTGAGCTCATTCTTCTCCTGCATCAGCTGGTTGTAATGCAAAGTTACTATTAGCATCAAGGCAAACAATGGACATTAGAACCTCAGGATACTGGATGAAGATAAAATCACCTCACGAGATTCTTCAATAAGAGCTGCACATTCAGCTTTCAATTTGTTAACTTCCATGGTTAAATCCTTCAGCACCTGGATTGTGTCCGTAAGAATGGTTGCCTTGTCATTCTTAGGTCAATCAGGATCTGTAGTTCATATAGGAAAGGCAAAAGCAGTTGTTCAAAAGTCTAGCATGAACAAAAGGCAGCTCTAATTACAGAGAAACGGCACATGCTAAATAATATAACCACAGCATTTATGTCCCTGTAGTAGCAAACCAATGCAATGATTTTGTATAATGCCTCCTTCCCAAATACCCTTTTGATGAGACTTCGATTTTGTTTCTCCACGGTTCATTTGGATCAGATTAAGAAGCCATGGGTGGAACATCTTTTAGCCTCTAAGAGAAGAAAGTTTGTCTTTGAACATCTTCTGGCTAAGCGCGTTCAGCATCGCTCTCAACTACCGGCGTAAAGCCATTTTCTAGTCCATGGCCGTTTTCATCATGGCCTTGAATTCATCATAACCGATTCGACCGTCCCGGGAATACATCCATCACAGAATGAGCACTCTATTTCGTATATGAACAAGATATACACAGATTCCAAATTGCAGGTTGTTCTGGTTATGTATTACCTTATCTAGATCAACATTGAAAATGATGTCTTCAATAAATTTTTTCGTTGTTCGGACCAAGATTGTCATCTATCAAAGCTTCTTTCAACTCATCAAATTCAATATATCCGCTTCAATTCTTGTCAAAGAATTCAAAAGCTCGAATAAGGTGGTCATCGTTGCCAATCCTTCTCGAGTGGACTGACATAGTCACAAACTCCTTTAAGTTCAGTGTTCCGCTTCCATCTTCATCAGCCTGTTCTCATATAAGATGGAGTTCTATTTTTAGATGCTAATACAAGAAATCGTGACTCATCAGCATCTGCACATCAGGATCAGCAACTTGCTGTCCATATTTGTGCAGGCCATGTTTCAACTCTTCAAATGTCAGATCTCCATTTTTATTGGTGTCCATCATGTCGAACAGCTCTTTCATATGATCCACTTGCTCATCAGGCAAATTGTCTACTACTACCTACATTAACAATGTGGGAAACACAATTCGAGTTTAACTTTGCACTAAGAACAGCAATGAAATTCATGTTGCTATCGATCTACATGAAGGAAAAATAAAAGAGATTCTTATGCACCATTCAGGACTCACATGTTTGTGCAAAATCTATAAGCTTGGCAGCAGCTCATCTTATGAACAAAAAATTAGTCCAACGTTTCTTGGCTAACAACACAAGCAAGTTTTCAAAATGATGAAACATGAAGCAAGAACTAAATGGAAGCTTCAAGCATCGAATATGAACAAAAGAGAATCACCAAAACAATAAAAGAAGAACGTGAAAATGACAGAAATGGTATTCCACAAAACCCACCAGAAAAACAAATCTCAATTGCTAATACACAAGGAGAAAAGAAGGCCATAACAGAGGTAAAGATAAAAGTTACCGCTTGAAGAATCTCTAAGACACGTGGTTCCTTCATCTTCCAGGGAAGATCCTGAGCAAGGGCCTGCATGCATACAACGCTCATGATCATGATGTAATTAAAATATTCATCAGAGTGAATGTGGAATGAGAAAGAAATGGATACCTCTTTCATTTCTTCAAGACTAATAGAACCATTTTTATCTACATCAATTGCAGCAAATTGATCCTTGAGGTCAGCAAGTTCCTCTTCATCAAGTGTGCTTGCTAGTGCCTGCAAGCAATATTGTCAAGTGCTTTCTCGCCAGTTTCTTCACCCAACCAGGCATTGTGGCAGAGAAAAGCAGGCTCTGTCGCTGTGAGGGAAGCTTTTCCAAGATCACCTCCACATCTTCCTCAAAACCAACGGCAAGCATCTGATCAACTTCATCAAGTACCAAAATTCCACTTCTCCCAATTTAAGGCTGTTACCGTTGATCAAATCAATGATTCGACCAGGAGTCCTGACAACTACATCGAACCCTGGGAAAGGACAATTTGTTGGGTAATGTAAGAAACTCCACCATAAACACACACGGTGTTTAAGTAAGGTGTAGATTCCTTAATTTCTTTCTCTACTTGTTTTGCTAATTTTCTTGTTGGTGCTAAGGCCAAAACTCTAGGAAGTCGCCCACATCTAAGAGACATTTACAGTATAATCTGTCATTAGAAAAATGCTCAAACATTGGAGGTCACCAAGATAATTAAAATTATTACTCAAATACCTCGGACTTCTATGTTCATCACCATCAGTAAGACGCTTCAGTATGGAATCCCGAAAGCTAAAGTCTTCCCCGTTCCAGTCTTCGCACGAGCAATTAAATCACACCCTTCAAGCACAGGGGTTAACACCGCTCTCTAACAATCACAGAATAGTACAAGGAACATGAGTTTGCCATTGAAAACATGATGAAACTTTAGTAGAGTGAACAATGAAGGGGGAAAAGTAATGAGTGATGAGTGAACTATCCTAGTGCTAGCAAAAGTAAAGAAACCAAATATCGAGTCGATTAAAAAAACGAATTCTGCCTGTGTAAAGCCTTAGTCCCAACAACATCTTAGTGTTGAACAGCTCAATTTTCAGCATAGGATAGTCATCTAATGTAAGCTACGACAGAACATCCCAGAATACCTATTATGATTGCCTGCACTTAACTCCATCCGTGGTTCGCCTAGCACATTAACAAAGGTCAAGGTTTTCTACTTAATTTTCCAGCCAACTAAGTATGCTCAAACAAAGGAAAACTCAGCCAGCAATAAACAACAGCAATTCATACCAAAGCGAAAATATTGGATAACATAGGGGAAGGAAACAAAGGATAAAGCATACTTGAATGGGAAAGAGATGGGTAATGCCACGTTTCTCAAGAAATTCCACGAGCCTCGAGGCAAACCCAGCTTGGAGAGAGCTAGCTCGTCCTCGCTCACACTCTCAGCCTCGCCACCCTCAGACACGAAGCCGCCCTCATCCTCACTCGCGTCAACCTCGCTCTCCGAGAACCCACCGGTCCCCAACTTCTTGAAAGCTTCCTCGCTCAGCACCGAGTTCGGCGTGGCGATGGCAGACGTCACGAAGCTGCTCAGGCTCCTCCTAAGGCCGCGCCTTTTCACGCACCCACTTTCTAAAAGCCCAAAGGGTCTTCGGACATGGCACTCGCTGGACGAACAGAGCAAGGAATTGAAGTGAGGCTTCTCGGAAAACGACAGAGAAACCACGGCACCAGCCGAGCGATTGCTTCTCGGTCGCGAGTCGGGGACGGAGAGAGGCGAGCGAAATCGGCCATCGGGAGAGAGCGCGATTTAGGAAGAAGTGCGCCGAGAGAATGGAGCCCCGCTGAGATGAGGCCGTCGAGTGGAGAGAGAAAGGCCGTCGTCGGAGGGAGCGACGGTCGTCGGAGGAATCGCTAGACCGGAAGGAGCGTCGGAGGAGGAAGAGAGAGTAAAGAGGAGAGAGAAGACAGGGGAGAGAGAATTCCCTTTCCACTTTTTTAAATGCCCGCGTTGGTTTAAATTAGAACGACGTGAGAGAGAAGAGGGAGCCGACGTGGGTCGACACATGGACAGGTGTCACGCAATGAATGGTTCGAGCACGGATTGCGTGGCACTGTTAGGGTACCCAATATTTTCTCCCTATTTATAGGCCAAGTATTAGGGTTTTAATTTTTTCCAAATCAACATCCACGAAGATTTCCTTTCGAGCACAATATTTGTTTTAAAAATGATTCAAGATTGCAAAAGGATCTTCCTCAAATTTGAAATCTTGCAAAGATGAATCCATAAAATCTCTTTGAGGATATGGGCTTGAGTCGATTTGCTCTCCTTGTGGGCCTACCCCGACTTGTCAATCTAAAACTCAGAATCACTAATTCAAACCCATCCGCCACCGATCAAATAAATAAATGCAAAAAAATGTAAATTAAAAATAAATGCATATAAATCTGTATTCTATGCAATTAATATTTTTTCAAGAATAAAATTAACCCTTAATTTTTAATGTGATGAATGACTAAACAAGTCGCCAAAATTTAGGTGTCAACAACTAGATTGTTTATAAGACTCGATATCGATCTTGTCTTGATAGAGGCAACCAACATATAGTGGCTTTTTGTAATCTTATTTTTGGCCAGTGATGCCATGAGGGTAGTCTGCTCACCACTTCAACTTCCCAAGTGGAGCTCCATCGATACCTTATCTCCCCTTTCTTCGTTGGGTTTTGAGTCATTCTCAAATTTCTAAATCAATAGATAGCTAGTATTAGAACTCAACCGTTTATTGCAAAATGTTGCTGTTTTTCAACGCTCCCCATCCTTCAAAAAAATTAAAAGTGAAAAAAATTAGGGTTATAAATTATCAAAAGCCACATAACTTTATTTATCAATAAGTGTATATTTTTGAAAAATTTTAAAACCGATTTGTGATAAATGCAATATTTGAAACATAAATCTTAAAGGTAAAATAATCATAACAGACCCCAACATTTGAAAGAAAAGGGAGAAACTCCAATTGGAACGAGAGAACATGAAATATTGTAAGTGGTGACTCGAATTGTTTCCCATACTAATGGTGTCCCATAAAGAGTAGCATCATTAAAATAAAAATAAAAAAGTGAACTGGTTTAGAAAGTTTAATTTACTTAGAATTTTTTATCTAAAATGTTAGTGGTGACTCGAATTGTTGCCAACATTAATTGTGTTATGTAAAGAGTAGTATTATGCCAAAAAAAAAACCGCTTTAAAATGTTTAATTTACTTAGAAGTTTTGATCTAACAATTCTATATGAAATTACGTCTAATGTAACAATTACCATTGACTTTCTAATCTATTAATTTGCTTAATTATAATGTTACTATTATCGTAAAAAGTCCAAACCGATATACCCGTAACAAATTTACTCCAAATAAAAATCCAAAACCGATATACCTATAACAAATTTACCATCCATTAGTTTCTGTTGAATTTTACTCTCAAATTGTTAAGTTAGATGACATGTGATGGTTGACGAGTGTGATTATGAGGTTTTACTTTCTATTTATCACATGTGTACCAATTTAGGATTTTACCATCCATTTATCATGTGTATCAGTTTATGGCTTCTTGTGATATTAATCTAATTTAATAGAAAGTAACAAAGAGTGAATTTGTTACAAATATACCAATTTAGGTTATTGGAGGTTCAAAAAAATTAATTTTGGGTAAATTTATCACAAATGTACCTATTTGGGGTTTTTTATGTCAAAAAATTATTATCAATTTAGGGATTTTCATGATATTAATCTTTTTAAATATGATTTTCATCGACCCGCGTGAGGGGCTTGTTTAGGATTAGTACCAATCGGTGTTTGTCCATTAATAGTGGAGGAAATGATGAAAGGATGGATCAAAACTAGTACATTAGCGGTGGGAAAGGAGGAAAGGATGGATGACTCGTCAATGTTTGTCCATTAGTGATGGAGGAAAGGACATTGGTGATGGTGACTAGTCAGTAAGGGTGCTGGGCAACCATTTTATTCCTAAGAATAATTTTTTTTTTAAATAATTTTTCTGATTCTATCTCTAAGAAGAGTTTGTGAGTATTTGAAGGTGTTGAATCGCACAAAATTTATATTCCCTAAATAGAAATGCATTTGGCATGACCCTCAATTTTTTTTTTTTTTGACTTACAATTTCTTTTAATTTTTTAAATAATTTTATTACACATTTCTATCTTTTTCTTTTTTTTCCTTTTCTTCATCATTTTCCTCTAGCCTGGTCGCGGCCACCGATCGGCTAGAGGAAGAAGAAGAAGAAGAAAAGGAACTGACTAGCTAAAGGAAGAAGAAGAAGAAAAGAAAAAGAAAATTACTTGATTCTTGAGTTGTTCCCAGGAGCAAATAAATAACTTTTTTTTCTGCTTCTTGATTTTGTTTTAAATCTATTATAGATAACAAATTTGTTCTCAGAATAAAAACGTTACCAAATAGGGCCTAAAGGAACAATAATGCAGAATCCATTTTTATGCCCAAAGAATTGACTAGTGTTTAGTTAAGGCCTAACTATATTTAGGTTAACAAACTCTATGGTCTGTATCCATCTCCGCTTTTTTCCTCGTGGTTTGAGTCTTTGCTAGAAAATAATTCATTTCTATATCCATTCGTTGGTGTTTACATTTTAAAATGTTCTAAGGATCATGATTTTTAATTGATCACTTAAGTATCATAAATTTATGTTTATGTTAAATGCTGGAAATTTGATGTAACATTGTATTTAAAATGAACACTTTGAAATATTTATGACACTTAAATGAGTATTCTACAAAAATTATAACACATGCTATCCTTTTCTCGAGATCTTTAGCAACAAAATATGCGAGGAATCATGAGAGTTTGATTGATAGGTCTAGCACACCTTCTGTAGCATGCAACCACTCAGACTAATTATCAACTTTTCCAGCAAGAAATTGCTATGTTTTGACGCTACCCTTCATCCTTCTTTGCACTCAAATCTCTTCGTCTTTCTCGAGATCTTTAGCAACAAAATATGCGAGTGTTTGATTGATAGGTCTAGCACACCTTCTGTAGCATGCAACCACTCAGACTAATTATCAACTTTTCCAGCAAGAAATTGCTATGTTTTGACGCTTACTCTTCATCCTTCTTTGCACTCAAATCTCTTCGTCTTTCTCGAGATCTTTAGCAACAAAATATGCGAGGAATCATGAGAGTTTGATTGATAGGTCTAGCACACCTTCTGTAGCATGCAACCACTCAGACTAATTATCAACTTTTCCAGCAAGAAATTGCTATGTTTTGACGCTACCCTTCATCCTTCTTTGCACTCAAATCTCTTCGTCTTCTTCTTCTCTCATCGTTCTTGGTCTGTTCCACTCTTTTGTCTTCTCGGCACAACCATTCTTCTTCCTCCTCCCTTTTCTTCAACATCGGCTCCTCTTTTTCTTCATTTCTCTCTCATTCTTTTTTTTTTGTTGGGGGGGTGGAGGGGGTTGGTTTTGTTTCCTCCTTTTGTTTTCTTGCTCTTTCTTTCCTTAAAGAACAATAAGAGAAAATTGCCGATCAACGATGTTGATGAGAATAATTTGAAAATTTATATCGAACTCATATCAATAAGTAGTTTTTAAAAGAGCAAGAACAAGGAGACATTAACAAAATTCCAACCATATCATCATATGAAAATTTTATGATAATTATTCAATTTTAGGATTCGCGCAATTTTATGATTCTATAATGACACCAAATGCAAAATACACTTGCTCCCTATAACATCAATCCCTCCTCCATCTTTACACTGGCCTGCAATCTTTAGCGACCTCCAATTCGGTCACCACCCCTAACCTCATAGCTGACACCGAGGCTGAGGCCCACTAGATTATCAAAATATACTTATTCGTTAGGGCCCACTAGATTATCAAAATATACTTATTCCTTATAATAAAAAATTGTGCTTGCTTAACACTAAGATTAGTGCAGTTGGTTGAGGCGTTGTGGGATTTCTAGCTCGGGAGCCAGAGGTCATTCCTTTGAATCTACGTGCAAATTGTCCAGGATTAAGCCACCTACACAGGCCAAAAATGTGAACTTAAACTGTTCATGAGTCTTGCAAGATAATTTATGGTCTTTTAAATAGATAGGATATCGGCCATGCCCATATAAAAGAATTGCTTTTATTTAGGACAATGCTAACCTTACATCATAATCATTTTATATGCACTTATTCATCATACACTAGGTTGTTATTACACAAATTATCCTTATCAACTTAATTACAAGAACGTCCCTGATGACTTTAATTAGTCATAACATTATTTTCATTAGAAATTAGTAACGACATTTTCAAATAGTCATAATAGATATACGGATTTAGGAGCAATTTCACAATGTAATCTAATAATTATGGTTGGCATAGAAATTAAATAACTTGAGTTGTTTTTTTCACTTAAAGGGACGCCTTGGGAGGCTTTCTATCAACCAATACGAGAAAGATAAGACACGAAAAGTTAAGACTTATTTATAACTTATGATTAATATTAATTAGATATAATGTGTAATAAGGAGAATGTTATCAAAAATTGTTCTTTAATAAATAATATTTGGATTAGTAAATCATAGAGATCACTCCTCTTTTACCCTTGACGGGACATCACATATACTAACACAACACGGGTAAATTGAGGTAAAGGGAAAGCTTGTTCATTAGGGCCTCATCAATAGAGCTGTCAGTTTTAGCTTAATAGGTGGTGACTCTTTTGCTTAATTGATCATTGCCTTGGGACGGGTGAAGTGGGAAAGCAAGTTCGACAGTAAAAGGAAAGAAGTTAGACAAGTGAGGGCACCCGGTCAATTGTCATACATTTACCTACATGTACACTTAAATCTTTGTCCAGTAGTGGTGGACGAAAGGACGTGGAGATAGACATAGGTGATGGTGACTGGTCAAGTGAAGGAACGGTAAAATGCAAAAATCCATCCACTTCTAGAAGAGGGACCTTTCATGTTAAAGGCCATAACTTTGCTTGTCAATAATTGTATATTTTAGATAAATTTTAAGATTGATTTGTGATTACCGCAATATTTGAAAAATAAATGTTAAAGAAAACAACTTAAAACAAACCTAAGTATTTGAAAGAGAATGGGAAAACTCCAATTGAAATGAGAGATCACGAAACAATGTTAGTGATGACTTGATATGTTTTCCATATTGTTTTTGTCCTGTAAAGAGTAGCAGTAATTAACAAATTAAACTGGCTTAAAATGTTAATAAAGAATGGCAAAAGTTTAATTTACTTAGAAGTTTTAATTTAACAATTCTAACTGAAGTTACATCTAATGTAACAATTACAGTTGACATTCTAATCTAACAACTTGCTTAATTATAAAGTTACTTCTATGTTTTAGATGTGATTTCATTGACCTGTGCGAGAAGCGGGTTTAGGACTAGTACCAATCAGTGTTTGTCCATTAGCGAAGGAGGAAAGGATGAAAGGATGGATTAGGACTAATACATTAGCGTTGGAAAAGGATGGAAGGACCATTTGCGGTGGCAAAGGATGAAAGGATGGATGACTCATCAATGTCTGCCCATTAGCGATGGAGGAAAGGATGGCGTTGGTGATGCTAACCAGTCCACTAAAGGAACGATAACGTAGAAAATCATCCATTTCTATGCCCAAGGAATTGACTGGTTTTAGTTAAGGCCTAAACTAAGGTTAGGTTAATGAGCTTCATAGTCTATACCCATCTTCTCCTTTTTCCTCGAGGTTTAGGTCTTTGCTAAAGTTCATCCATTTCTATGTCCATTTATTAGTGTTTATGTTTAAGAATTATTCAGTCATAACTTTCAATTGATCATTGTTGACACCTGAAATTTCTTTTGAAGATATTTTAATCATCCATTTTGCAAAAATATAAAAAAAATAAAGAGCCAAAAAGATTAAAAAAACTGATGATGAATGAAAAAAAAAAAAAACAAGAAAAAAAGAGTAAAGGAAACAATATAAGAAAAAAAAAGGAAAAGGGGAGGCCATTTGACGAGGATCCACTCTCTCTCTCTAACCGTTTTCTCTCTCTCTCTTCCTCTCGGGGGTCGATCGCTCTCTTTTGCATTGCTCTTCCTCGTTCTCCGTCTTTTCTCTCGGGAGCTCTCGTCGAAGGCGAGGTTTTCTTCCATTGTGGAAAGCAAAAGAGGGAATTCCACTCATTCTCTCTCATTCATGGATCTTCACGAACGCACACAGACTTGTTTTCATCTTCATGAAGTCATCGTCGAAGCTTGACATCTGGAATAAAGTAAACGCATGCTTGCACATAATCAAGCTCGATCGGATGAAGATTCATCTCTTTGAACTCTCCATTACTTGATCACAGCAGCAAGACCGAAGCTAAGTCTTCTTTCCTATCCTCTAGTTTTGACTTTGATGCGATCGATTAGTTGATTTTCTTAGCGATCTTAGGCTATCGTGATAGTTTATTCTCAGATAGTGCTTTGATCTTGATCAATTTCCTTTCAACAGATTTTGTTGATTTGATTTCGTTGATTTTGTTGACGATGAAGCTGAGAAAATGCTCGTAGATTACAACTATGAAGAAGTGGTTGCGATCATCAAGTTTAAAGCCGAGGTGTCCGTTGATGAGTCTCATAAATCGAAGATTGGAGATCGACGTCAAACAAACAAAGTCCAGCGGCAATGACACACTGATGTGTTCACCTTCGAGTGTCGATCTAGAAAAAGGATTGGAGAAGAGCGATCATGATCTGCAAAAGTCATAAATCAGAGGTTGAAGATTGGTGCTGAACAGCTCTTATACCAGAATCTGACTTGGCGTTATTCACGTTCCGTGGTCCTCGAAGCAAAATCAGAGCTAAGTGCTCAATTTCCTTTTTTTCTGTTTTGATTACAGAACAAAATAAAATTCGACTCTCCGCTGATTTTCGATATTTTTTTGTGTTAAATAGCAGCTTCGTCATTGCTAAATGAAGAGATCTTCGAAGGCATGTTCTTCGCCGATTCAATTGAGGTAAGTGCGTTGAAACTCCTTTTAATAGCATCCGATGAGGCAAGAGCTTCTCATGTCGAAAAGCATTCTCGACAACGAAGGTTCGGGGCCAGGATGCATTGCGAATCTGATTAGAATCAATACTTGATTGATCTAGAGTTGATTACAGTTGGATCTTTTGGTTCTATGATTTTTGAACTTGGATGACAATTGTTCTGCAACCTCGGATTCCTAACAGACCTCTTTGTGCGTATGCCCAGAATTGAGTTAGTATATGTGCTTTTTGGTGCTTGATGTCTTCATGAAAGTCGAAGATGGTTTGATTAGCTTTCTAACGAGCTATAGCACACCCTGATCTGATATCATTAGCCACATGAAATCTTCTTTAAAAGTTAGGAAGTAATTCTGGAAAATTGTTGTGTTCTGCTCTGATGTGGAAATTCGTATGCCTGTTTTGACTGATATGCTTCGGTCCTTGGAACGAGCTGGTAGATGATGTTATTAGGACTTAATGTCTTCTAGAGATTTGTAATAGACTTATTAAGCTTTCCATAGACATATTATATGTGCGATTTGACTATCGTTTGCCTTGCCTAATGAATGTTATCATATCAATGTTTGATTCTGGAAATTCAGAGGATAGATTAGACTGATTTTCATTCGTGCTATGATTTCTATGATGATTTTTTGACGAAGTTGTCTGCATGAAACTTGTGCCTCATTGTCTTCTTGACATTTGAAACACGTGTTACAAGTTTTGCATTAATGCATGGCATATCATATTTGAATCTCGTTTGATGTGAATATCATGCACCCATTTGACTAATTGCAATTGAAATTTGTCAAGCATGACATTCTTAGTTCCAAGTCACTTTGCAATGTTAATGACTTGTGTGACTTCTTTGCATTCTGATTTAGGGTTAAATGTTTACTCAAACCTTTTTCGCACTCAACCTTATGTCATGTGCAATTTTCACTTTTTTGTATATTGTCTAGGTGATCTTACGAACCTTTAAACATGCCTTGTATTTTGTCCAGTTTGTGACTTGAATTTGCTGGATTCATGTTCAATTCTGATGTCTATATCTGTTTGTTATAATAATGATTTCTATGCGTTGTCTTAGTCATATAAGATGAGGCAAGGGATCCTTATTTCTTAGATTAGGTTTAGAATAGGATCCTGAACATGGATAGAGCGTGAAGATGGTGGAGGTCGATGTTCATTCCGACCATTGTCATGTAATATTCGTCTTCCCGACATATGTCTCGGGTTCCATGCATTGTATAAAACCCGACGAGTTGCGGGTTTCATTTCTTTCCCAATTATTTTCTCTTTTATATTTTTAGAATTGCATGATTAGGTTTAATTGCTTTCCTTGATTGTCTACTTAATGTCTTGCAATTTTATTTTCATTTTTTGTTTTCCTTTCATTTATTAGGAATAGAATCGAATGAAAGTAATCCACCACGCATGATCATTTAATATAGAATTGACGATCCTGAAAATATAAAAAGAAAGGCATGAACATGTTAGGAAAAACACAACATACTGTTTAAGTACCGGAAGGGCGCTAATAGCAATATTAGCGTAACCCAAGTCCCCGAACCTAGATATCTGGTTACGTATGAATCGAGGGAACACTCCCGACCCTTGATTAGGTTTCTAGCTGACCCCCAAAATGAGGCTAGTGGCGACTCCTGTCTATTTTTTAGGTTGTTAAATACCTAGATCGTATAAATAAACCTACTGTCACGCGGGGTATGAGCTTGGGAGAGCTCGCGATCTTGAGATTAAGTACCCCTAAACCCGACCTTTCCCCTCCTTGGATATTTCGAGGGGCGGCGAGATCAGGTCGCGACAATCATTTACTAATGGAGTGTTGGAGCTTGCTTCTATTCAATGCTATATACCATCAACCCTTTTGTTTAAGTCAAACATTAGAGTTCAAGATTTGGAGATTAGGGGCTTTAGCCGCTCGACTAAGCACCGACAATGCTTATCTAAGAACAAATAGCACCGGATTATTTATCTAAGAACAAATGGCATCATTTATAGTAATTTTAATCCGTGTCACACCATCTTCCTCACACGTAGGACAACTTGCCATGATTGGACTAACACAACAGATAAATCAAGCAAAACTTTACTGAGAGCACTTAATTACACTTGTCCTCAAAGTGTTAATTCTATACGTTTTTTTAATTGATTGTGTAATTTTTTAGCAATACTACCGAGCTTTAATGAGAATAGAACATTCTTTTATATTTCTCCATATTAATCATGACAAAATATTAATCTCATACATTTCATAATTTGTCAAGTGAATTGATATTTTGCACTTGTCAATTTTGATTGTCTAATTGTATATCCTCTCTTCATAGTGAACCTCTATTTTCACATGTTAAAAACTCCACGCCATCACTAGGTAAGGCTCACGCTCGCCAGGCGAGCCTCACTAGATTTGGAAGGGCCTTGCCAGTCCTCACCTCTTGCTAGTGGTGACAAGGAGGAAGAAGTGGGGAAAAAAGGACAAAAAGGAAAAAAAAAAAGAAAATAAAAAATTAGCATGTCAATGTTTGTTGAACTGCCGATGTTGCCTGGTATCCACATCAGCACCAGCCGGTGAAATTTGGTCTAATAGATTGAATTAGCACAATTACAAAATGTTTAAGAATGAATTGACAAAGAAAAAAAGAGAGTTTATAATTGAATTGGCATAATTGTAATAGGTTTATGATTTTTTTATAATTATCCCTTATTATGCAAAAGGTCCTTATCAACTAAAGTTCAAAGAGAACATCCCCATGATAACCATTATTTTTGTTAGAAATTAGTCATAACATTTTCAAATAGTCATAAAAAATACATGGATGTAGGAGTAATTGACATTCTAATCTAACAGATATGGTTGGCAAAAAAATTAAAGAACTTCAATTTTTCCTTAGGGGAAAGACCACCAAAAAACCCAAACTTTACCCAAAGTGACAAATTTACCCTAATTTTTTTTTTGTGACGTGAAAAACCACAAACTTTTCAAACTATGACACATTTACCCCATCAAAGGCATTTTTATCTTATTTTTTCTGTTTTTTTTTTTCTTCTTCTTCCCTCCGTCGGCCATGGTGGAGTCGGTGGAGGGAAGCCGGCATCTGGCGAGGGCTGCCCATGCCGGCATCGGGCCAGCCAAGGCGAGGGTCACCCTTGCCTAGGTTGGCTAAGGCCACCCTCGCCGGCGAGGGCCTAGCAAGGGATGCCCTCGCCAAACTCGAGCGAGGGTGCCCTCGCCAAATCTGGCGAGGGAAGGCCTCGCCCGACCCAACCGGGGGCCGCCTCGCGATCTTTGGCGAGGGCAGCCCTGGCCAGCCAGGCGGGAGACCCTCGCCTGATGCTAGCGAGGGCAACCCTTGCTAGACGCCAACTTCCCTCCGTCGGCGAAGGGAAAAGAGAAGAAAAAAAAAGAATTTTTTTTTAAAGTAAAAGATCAAAACGCCCTTTAGTTTAGGATAAATGTGTCACACAACAGAAGTTCAAGGTTCTTTATGTCACAAAAAAAAATTGGGGTAAATGTATCATGGTTGGCAAAGTTCAAGGTTTTTCAAGTCACAAAAAAAAAAAGTTTGAAGTAAATCTGTCACTTTGGGCAAAGTTAAGGATTTTTCGTGATTTTTCCATTTTCCTTATGAACCGAGTTTTTTTCTTTTCCCTTTCACTTAAAGGGATGGTTATGAGGTGCTTCCTGTCAACAAATTGTGAAAATTTGAAAGACAACACATGAAAAGTCAAGACTTATTTTTAACTAATGGTCCACATTAATCGGGTAGAAGGGTCTAAGTTGGCCCAAGTCAGATATGTCAATAAGTAGGATATTATCAATGATTGCTATTTAATATGTAAATCAATAATACGTCATTTTTACATTTTAGAGCTATTTATATACTACTTCAAAAACAAAATTTAATGTTTTCCCATTCATTTAGCTTAATTATAATGTTAACTTCTTTATATATATATATATGCTTTCACGATCCACACAAGTAGCGGATTTAGGACTAGTACCTAATTCTTTTTTGCACTCAAATCTCTTTGCCTTCTTTGTCTCTCGTCATTCTTGCTCTTTTATGCTCTTTCATCATTCTCTTTATGTCTTTCTGTTTTTTTTTTTTTTACCTTTCTTTCTTGAAAAAGAATCAAAGAAAAATGTTAGTTTGATACTGCTGTTCAGAAAAATTGGAAAAATCGCATTAATCTAAGTTATGGTTGAATGAGCAAGAACAAAGAGACATTAGAAAAATTCCAACCATATCATCATATGTCAATTTTTATAATATTCTACTTGGGATATGAGTATATATACCTGAAACAATTCACCTCTCTAGGGGCTCCATCAATTTGTCTTTTGACTCCTTTTCTTTAAAGTGGAAGTCATGATGGATTTTTCTTGGATTGCAACAAAATTAAATGGTAAATATTTTGGCCGCCAACGCATAATCAATGATGATATTGACATGCTTCTCTAATCTTTCATTGACGCATGATCAACATTATCAACAGTAAATACTTCTTTAAAGTGGAAGTCATGATAGGTTTTGCACTGAAAGGTTAAATTCACATTCCTCTATTCGGCCTTCCATTCCACCAAAACCTTTGAA
Organism: Eucalyptus grandis; assembly: GCF_016545825.1. NCBI lineage: Eukaryota > Viridiplantae > Streptophyta > Magnoliopsida > Myrtales > Myrtaceae > Eucalyptus > Eucalyptus grandis. The sequence continues at coordinate 16,000,370 of NC_052618.1, read as the reverse complement.
AAATGGAGAGGAAGATCTTTTACGATCGTGCAAATTCAATCATAATTTTTTTTAGTACTTTTTTATATCAATTCAGTTCATCTAACCAAAATTGGCTTGTCACTGTAGACATCATCGATGATAACATGGACAATTTGTATAATATTTTAGTACTTTTTCGAATATTTTCGAATTTTTATGGTTTTTTTTCTTTATTTCCCTTCATCTTCATCCTCTATGGTCGTCGGAATCCTCGATGGCCGACAACCAGTCACAGATGAGGGCCGGCAAGGTTCAGCCTCACTGGATTTGACGAGTCCCACCCTCGTCAGCCTCTAGCAAAGGTTGAGAAAAGCTCGCCCTCATCAGGGCAAGGTTGCCAATAGCGAGGCTCGACCTTGCACGATCACCAGAGGCCAGTGGGTGTTGACAGTGTGGCAATGAACGAACCAGCAGGAGCAAGTAGAACGAAGCAATGGCAGGGAATGATGAACAACCTCTTACCCTTCCCCCTTGTGAAATCTTTCTTTTGATTTCCACCAAATCCTCAGTTTCCATTTCTTCACCACCAAACTTCCCTTATTTTGTTTTCATCAAATCTTTCCTGCCAACTCATTCGACAATCTTTGCATTTTTCTTTTTGGTCAAGCCCTGGGTCAACCCAGCTATGTGGGTTCCATGCTTTAATAATTTCAATACAATATGCATTCCAAAGAGAAAATGTCTTTGAAGACCAAATTCCAAAGAGAAAATGACAACCTCTTCTCGCTCCCTTCGCAAATTCCAAGATGTGATCCTCATAAAACACATGAATCATGCGTAAGTACCAATCTCTTATTTGGGACAATGCTAAGCCTCTCATTTCTAGACATGGCTTTTGTGCTGAACGCTACATTTTACGAAGGCTTGGTTACATATCATTCATGGCATTTCAGATGTTCTAGGTTTGCGGTCTGGGTAAGCTTCTTAGCCATGTTGGTTTTACCTCATTGAATATTGCAGCATTTCCTAGATATATCTTCTATAGTTCTCTTCCTTTTGCTTTGCAGGCACTGACGATCCTGGCCTTGATATGCCTTTGTGCTTCCTTCTTTAATGAGGATGTCTCTTTTATATGCAGTTTTTGATTGCTTCATAAGGAAGTACTAAGTGTACTAACAATGTGGGTATGACATGGATTAGACAAAATATCATCATCAAGAGAGCCCACCCCAAGCGCTATCATTTCCTTCATGCTCCCAGGTCTGTTCTTGCTTAGTTTCAAATACTCTTAATTGAGAAACTGATACAAATTGAAAGAAACATGAAGCAAAGAATGGGTTGGGAGTAAGTGTGTATCACTTTCGTCTATGCAAAGAAAAAGGCACCAATACTAGCAGCCATCCACACATTCAAGAACCAAATAAAGAGTGGATGAAGTACTAGCACATATGGTCCTTGTGTTGCGACAAAATTAAAATTTACTAAATCGATAGGCATGAACAGTAGATACATGTACCTACAATTTTCGTTTCTTTCTATATCATTTTAAACTCCTTCATCATGATTGTTTTCTGTGATTATGTTTGTATCCCTATTTCTGATCAATGTCTCTTTTATGTTGCATGAATTGCTGTGGACGGACTCATTTTGTTTTCCCATCCTATTTTGGCTGGATCAGAATGTTGTCTTCTACTGTGTTGATACAGCTGCAATATTGCATGCTTAAATATTTTTGGACTTGCTGAACGGTTGCTCTTCAATTTTTAGAGTCGCTTCACTTCTTGCATTTTATCAAATTAGCGAATCTCCATTCCTTACGTTCTTCTTTAGCTTGATAGATGTCAAAATGAGAACACCGAGAAGTGCTACAACTCCTTTGAGAAGCCCCTTTGCGAAGCAACCGCATCCTATATCTTGGTACTACTAGAAAATCTGTGATTGCACACAAGTCAAAAAAACAGACTTTCAACCCCCACTTAAAAGATAGAGCTTTTTCGAGTAATTTCTCAAAACACCCAAAAGAAAGAAAGAAAAAAAAGAGAGAGAAAAAGAAACCAAATTTTTGCTGTCGTTTGTTCTATTTTCTCTTATAACAAGAGCATCCCAAATAATAGGAGAAATTACAGCTAACACTGAGGTTGTTTGGCCTGCCTGGATTTCACATGACATGCTCATGAATAACACTTGCACATGATTAACTCTTGATTCCACTTAATAATAATAATAATAATAATAATAATAATAATAATAATAATAGTAATCTAGTCTCTTCCCTTCGCCTGTAGCAGAAACTCCAATAGTTAAAGATGGCTACATGAGTAGCTCATCTCTCCGGCGAACAAATTCAAAAACTAACAATTACCTACCATTCCAAAGTACAAGCAGACCGTGCGGTCCTATATCAAATGATTTCAGATATTTATTTTTGAAAGCATTCAGCTTAACCTTCAAAGACCGAGCCAAAATGGCCTCAAAAGATCGCATAACGCCATTCAGCAGGTTTTCATTGCGGTTATGAGTGGCCGCTCGGTTGAAGGGAAAAAGAAGATGGATTGATGGGAATTTTGTGGATGTTTGATCGGGTGAGGCTAGACATTCAAATTTGTTAAAGGGAACGATAGATGAGAAATCAGTGGCGATGACTGAATTATATAAAATATTTTTGCAGTTGGATCATTGAATTTTTTTTTTATTTCAATTGGTGAATGGGCTCCGACCAAATTATGGCCAATCCATGAATGTATCTAGAAATTTTTCTTAGTGGGGGCAAGCTTCGGTAAATAATGATTATTTCAGCAAGTAAACCAACGCTTTTGAGCGTAAAAATATGTAATGAAATTACCATTGTGTTGGTTTGGTTCATTTATGGCAACTGGATTTTTCATGATTTTACAATTGCTTATCAAGTCTTATCAATTTGTGGGGAAATTTTGAATTGAAAAGTCATTACATACTCGATTATACAAATTTTTAGAAAATCCAATGGGGATAAAAAAGGATTTAGATACTCATGATCACTTTAGCTTCCTGCCAATCCAGTTATGCCTTGAGAACCTCTCCTCGTTACACAAGGGCCACGTAACCCTCTCTTTTTTTGAACTTTTTTTGGCTTTTTCTTAATTGAGACTCACGTGGCATCCTATGATCATTACGGCATCTCCAATTAGACATGTAAGACCACCATGTCAATATTGCCTAGGAAAATTGTTTGAAAAGTTGTCATAATGCATTGATTGCATATGGGAAAAGAAATAGCATTAGTACATCGGGCAATTGAAATTAAAGTTTAGTGACTTGATTATACATAATAAGTACATATTATATTTACCTGACTTATAGAAAAATCTCATTTGCACACTAATTTGGTAGACTGATTGCTTATACCTAGCACTTTTCATATCATCGACCACCTCGACCGTCAAGTCCAATGCAACTCTAAGATATTACCACATACAGCAGGAGGGATTATTGATTTCATATAGAATGTGAAGCTAGCTTAGCACGGAAAATATCGAGACAAACTATTGAAGTTACTTGATGAAATGCAAAACCTTATGTTTCGAGGATTCCTGAAGTGTAGATTTTTGTCTCTTGGAGTCCTTGAGTGAAAGCAAAATAATAAACAAATAATATTATTCAATAGAGTCAAAACAAAAATTTAGTCTTTAAGCAAACGTCATCATACGTAAGATTGGCGAAGAAATCCACGAAGCTCAAACTCTATAGAAGGAACGTTGCCGGATGGGCTTCCCAAGTCTGAAGACGGCGAGGAGTCTTGTTACGGCCACAGAGCGTGGAACGGGGCATTGTGCTATCTGGATTGTACTGCGTCCATGAGCAACATGCAGTGTCGAATGAAAAACGAATGCGGACAGAGCACCGTTGCCCGAATCCAACTTCAAGATTGTAGAATCAGGTACAAGAAATATTTATTTTCAGAACGATGAGGTGCTTCCTGTGGACAAAAGCATAGAGGGGCCGTGAGAGCGGTAAGTACTTATGTCATATGTCAACAAACATATAATAAAATCCATAGGACTAGTTAAGGCAGAAAGTCCAGATATCCCCTGCTACAAAAGTTCAAAAGAGTGATGGAAGTATTGAAAGATATAAAGCAAGTTCATCTGAGACATTGTTTAAATTAGTATTCAAGCAATCAATTGTGGATTAATTTCTATTGACCTTAAGGAGAGGAATTTCATTGATCATGATGTTAATTCAGGTGGATGACACCCCCATAACCGGAAATGACATCAGGTTAAATATTCTAATTAGAGGAAATTCAAATAGAAATCTCAAATTGAAAGGCCTAGGAAAAATAAATGTTTCTATGAAAATGAAGTTGTGACGAAAGATAAATGTGTTGCACGGATACAAATTTGGGGTTCTTGATATCACAAGAAAAATTTATGTCATAGTGGACATAATTTTGAAATTCTGACGTCACTAATAAAAGAACAATTCACTATAGATATGTCGCATTCTTAAGCCATGTACTTAGCAGTTGTAAGGGAAATTCGTAGAGTGATGATGCGTTCAATAGTTGATCATTGGCCTAAACAAAAGAGCAAACTTCATGAAATGAAGTACACGCACCCGCACAACCCTTTAATCAGCAAGGATATCTATATCACAAACTCAATCTATAAACTTGCAAAAATTGCCAGAAAGAAAAAATCTGCGAGACAATTAACTATCAACTCATAAAAAATTACCAGATTAAGGAAAAGGACAACTCTCTCCATTGACCTATTTTCCTCCAAGTCACGTCTAAGATATTGTGCAGTTTCCATGTTCACTCCCATAGCTACAAATACCATGGCAAAATTGTCCTTTCCATTATCCTTCATAAATTTGCAGCACATCTTCAGAAATGATATGGAAAGAGAGTGTTTGGAATAGTAGAGCAAGATGAAGACATAGAGCATCGAATTCTAAAAAAAAAGCAACAAATAAAATAATATCATAAATCTTCATAAAGAATGCATTTAGCAATTGAGAAGTCCAGTAGATAATAATTGAGCTAGTCAATCAAAGGATAAAATACATTTTAGGTGAATTCTGAACCTTCACTCCAAAACCGTAGGAAAATTCTATAAAACTAATGGTAGTTCATTAAATTATCGAGGCATTAAAACTCATAAAGCAGGGTATTATGACATCGGTGTATAGCAAAAAGGCTACATATACCTTGGTATACTATCAGCATCCTCCAATCGCTTCACAAGACCAGCTTGGCGGCAAATCTGAGCAGCTATTTCGTTACAAGGAAGACTAGCACAGAGAAAAGTGGGATCTTTTGTCCAGAGCTATGGAATTCATTACATCAATGGTGGAAATTCCTGTTTGTATATCATCTCTTCTGGGTAGGCTCTTTCACTAGGATTTATAGAACTTCCTAAGAAAGAGAGAGTTTATCCATCCTATAAGACACCACAAGAAAGTTCTTGGGATTGCCACAGGTACCATGGAATATATATGGCTTCATGGCCAATAAAAATTACTGTCACAATGACACAACTAGCTAGAAATATCTAGGTAAGCCTCCAGCAAAATTGGAGGGCCATTATCACTAGGCTTCCCGGACCCATTAAATATGCACCCAAGCATATCTAGGGATACAGCTGTTTTCAGAACCTACATTAAAAGAAAAATGTGATAACTCCACAATAAATTTTTGAAGGTTCTTTTATTTATCCAAGATTAAAGAGAGTAAATGGGGACACAGCTGAAGAGATTTGTGAAGGCAGAAAAACAATGCACTTTTCATAGCCTTTTATGAGGCCAAGGCCATGACATATCCCAAATTATTTCTCACGCTACAAGTAAAATCTTTTTGCCAACATGTAGGAGTATTTAGTTCCCAAAAACGGAAAAATGAAATCTGAAATCTAACTCTTTATTTCTACGGGATGATGAAACATTGTTTTATTAGGAAAACAACAACAAACAACATGCATAATTACCTCACTAGTGAATTGCATAGTGGCATATTTGTTTTCAATCCCATAAGCCCTTTAAAAAACCTAGCGACAAGAGAGTGAAACATGGATGACCAGAAAGCTTTACATACTGTAAAGTTTAAGATGAATGACCACCAGTCACACAAGCATGAGTAGAATACTTATATCTAAATTTTATTGACATAGAAACTAGTGAATAACATAAACCTATAGAAGTTCGAGAACAATAAGAGACATATGGTAAAGATTATTAGCTTTTTTTCAAAGCCAAAATAACCCACACTACGACTAGACTTCCATCACTCAAGAGTAGAGAGAATCTATAATTGCCTACAGGAATGCTAATTAGGCTCTTAACATTGTTCTCCTCAAGAAACTCAATCACAATTTTTTGAATTATTATCCCATATGATATTCTCACATTTCATCACATATGCCCAATAAAATATCTTCATGTTCTACTTTTTATAATGCTTGCAATGAACGACAGGGATTTCAATAGATCATTAGCTAAAAAGTATTGCACACAAAAGTGACCCAAGTAATGCAGTCCAACCAACAAAAATGCAGTATCGAGAGAGCTAAAGGAAAAAAAAGAAGAGGGTGGCAACTTAGATCGAACCTGCATAGCAGATTTCTCTCCATTAATTTCAAGGACTTGCCCAAATCTAGTTGTTCCATCTCCTAAGCAGATATTTACTATCTCTTGATACTTTGGTCCCTGATATACAATAAAATTAATCCAACATGTCAGTATAGGAGTTCACGGAACCTCATAAAATTATAACCAGTGAAATTCACCTTGACTTCGTCAACTATAACCAACAACCCAGTAGCACCAGAGACGGTCCTATACTCTGCAAGTAGTGAAGCAATTGTCTGAACAACCAATAACTAAGACCCAACGACTAAGGCATGCTAAAGATTTGACTTGGACAAGAGCTAAATAATTCCCCACCTCTTAACCAATACATGTGAAATGATAGAGACTGTGTAGATCTAACTAATAAGTGTATTAACCGTTGTCATAACAAGGCAGCATAAACTTTTAGAAACGAGAAAGCTACCTGGAAAGCCTCGAAAACAATAATATCCCATGATTAAAGTTCGATTCCAAGCATAGTGAAATTTAGATGGTGAAAGACACAATAAGCCACGAACAAGGACACAAAGCTACTCCCCACGATGTAGACAAAGCTTAAAAAAAAAAAAAAAAAAAATCAGAAAGCGGAGAGGGCCAAAAGCTTACCCATGCCGGTCCCCAGAGTCCCCTCTTCCATGTCATAACTCATCGGTGCCGCTCCCATCTCCAAGTCCCAAGTCGCTCGGAAATCTATATAGAGAAAAGCGTTAACCGAAGGACCGATCAGGAATGGCTAGCGAGTCACCCTGGCACCAAAACTGAATCCAGAAGTGACTATAGGATATGCCAAAACAGAGGAAAACCGAACCACCATTCGACCGGCTTAACTCTGCGCAACTCTTACTCGCTGTGACGATTTCTCACGACGTTTTTAGTTCAATCTTCACTTGTTTCCAAGTGGTCTCGGATTCACGATTGGAAACAATGATTAAAAAAAAAAAAATCCAACATGAATTCCATTGATGAGCAAAACGACAAGAGCATTAAACATGGCTCGAGGCCACTAGATTCAAACCTCTGTCAAAACATGTAAGAATCCACGAAACGAAAATGCGATTCGAACCGGAAGAAGGAAAAGAGAGAGAGAGAGAGAGAGAGAGAGAGAGAGAGAAGATCACTGAAGTTTCTAAAGACGGCGAGGGACAGAATCGATCACGAGGCGAGTGCAGCTCAGTTTCAAGGCAGCAGTAGACAGCGAGGGTGATGGTAGAGCGACTCGAAACTCACTGAGAGGGGGAACACGTCGAGGTGGAGGGAGAGATCCGATAAAGGTGCGTGAAGCGAAAAGACGCGGCAATGGCGTCGTTGATGGCGTCATTTGGAGTTTTTTAATGCCTTGTTCAAGGAAAAGAAAAAGAAACTGATGGCTGAGTTATGGGATGAATCTTCCTCCCAAGGAATTCTCAGACCGGCGGGAGGGCCAAGAGTGCACCCAAAGAATCTCATCCTTCGAATCAGCGGATCCTACACACCAGCCGGACATCCCCTTTGGGCACGGCGTAGCCGGGCGAAATGAGGACACAAGTGACGGTGTTTGGAATTCGAAAGGCGGAGATGAAGGGAGAGAGAACAGAACGAAACAAGAATCGACAGAACGTATACTGGAATGACTCAAAATTGGACTCGGAAGTTCAATCGGATAGGAAATGACCCCGATGGAGGAAGACTTGCTGAAAAATGAAGATGGACATAGGGAAGAAGGTGTTCGTTGAGTTGCGCAAAAGAGAAAGAGAGTGAGACGATTCTGTAACAAAAGGCAGAGGAAGGAAGATCGCACCATAAGAGATATCCACGCACGGCCGATTCCTCGCTGACATTCAGGCGATGATGATATCTATCAGATCGACAGTTGTACTTACTGCCAGGTCATTTCATCTTCAATTCGACTCTAGAATTAATTTGGATACATTTTGACTTCATTTGTTGATATCTATTTTGTTTTGTTTTGTTTTGTTTTTCTCCAATTCTTTCACTGTCTTCCGAATTCCAATTGTCGTCGATTGCACTGCGGAGGAGGGATCGAGTTTGCAAGGAAGGTGTTGGATGGAATGACGATTTACATTTTTTTGTGCAAGTCTTCCTTTTGACGATTTCTCGTGGGCTCTCTATATTTTCCTTTCGTGTCTTTCTTTTTTCTTTTTCCTTTTTTTTTCTACACTTTACTTCCTTCTCATCCAAAGACTCTTGCCTTCTTGTGCCAGTGGCGCGCCAATAAACACAAGGACCTAAGACCAGCCAACCCCCACGTTGTCTGACTCTCGTCACTAGTGCTCTACCCCTACACGAGGGCGAGCGGCAGCTGTCCTCAACCCTCACCATCGCCCAGATCTAGGCAAGGGTTTGGTTACACTTTGCCTGTGAGTGCTTTAAGAATGTGATGTTGAGGGATGATCGGCAAAACAAGACTAATAAAAACCAATGTTTAATTGAGGCAAAAGCATCAAAATTCCATTATTAGAAGCTGACACCGAGAAAAAGTTAGAAGCCACCATTCTTTACAAAGACAAAGAAACTCCGAAGATCCTAATCTTTGAAAGTAGCAAATGGAGGATGGAAGAAAATATTAATTTTGCTCTCAAGAAGATTCTGCATAAATGACTTGCCTACCTTTTCTGCATAAATGACTTGCCTACCTTTTCCACGTCGGGATGGCACAAATTTGAAGATTCCGACGAATGTAGAAAAGCTTTCAACAGAAAGGAATTGACATTGCTTGTACTTTCACGTTTCTTCTCGATTCATAGCCTGAACGTATATTATATTTTGATAAGTATTGCAATTTGATATCTTGCTAGTTGCCTAATATAGGGGATTACAAAATTCTGGGAACTTAAAAGTTGCGCGACGAAATTCACAACCAAATCATGATAATGAGATTTCTCAACAAGAACCTCGCAAGAACCTCGCACTTGATTTCTGCATGGGAGAATCCTCAACTACTTTGATGAACATGTTGGCTCCAGTTACCCGAATCGAGTGTCAACAAGGCTGGGATTTAAGTGTCTAAACTGGCCGTCCAAGTCAAGATAGACTAAAACTCCCATACTCAGTGTTTAAAACTCGATTTGAACTCAATTATGGAGATTGACTCAAATAAAAAGTCAAGGTACTATTGTGTTCTATGCATATATTTGGCAAAAGTACATTGTAAGTGTCAAAACTTGGCACAAGTGGGCACTTAAATGCTAAAACTTTCAAAAGGTACACTTAAGTGTTTTTTTTTTTAAAAAAAAATTGGATACTTAAGTGTCAACTCTTGAGAAGCTAGCCGGAAATCCCATGTGGCGTTATTTTATTAATAAAAGTGGTTTACGTGGCTCATCGAAATGTCTACTCAGCAATCAATGTACAAAATGACGTCATTTTGCCCCCAAATTTATTAATTAAATATTAATTTAATTTAATTTTAAAAATAAAAGAAGGAGGTAACATTCGATGAGGGCTTCCATAACCCTTGTTGCCGCCAACACTCCACCATTGCCAGAAAGGGCTAGTGACGATGAGGCGGCAGCAACGAGGGTTGTGGAGGCCCTCGTCAAATGTTGCCTCCTCCTCTTTCTCATTTTTTTCTAATTTTTTTTAAACTTAATGTAATTAATATTTATATTAAAAATGAAATTCTAGAGCAAAATGACATCGTTTTAGGCTTATAGCGCCATGTGGATAATTTTTTTAAAAAAGAATTGCCACGTCAATAAAAAAATGTCATAAAATAATCATGTGAGCAATTTGGTCAAAAATTCTCACCGTTGGCACTTAAATATTATTTTCTTCTCTGATTTTGACTCTTAAGTATACCTTTTGGAAGTTTTGGCACTTAAATATCCACCTATGCCGAGTTTTGGCACTTGCAATGTTCGGCACTCCATATATGTACGTGTGTGGTTACGAGATGTCAATGTCTAATTTTATAACAATTAATTTTTTTGAATTAGACTCACAAGCTTGTTGAGCTGAGTATTAGTGACCTCAAGTTCAATTTGACAAGATACTCGAGTAGCATCCAAGAGCTTGATTAGAAATTAGTTGAGCCCTTCTCAAATACTCATCAACCCAAGACCTGACAACTTATGAGAGCTCGACTTAGTTTCTGTTGGAGAAATCTTTCCAGAATATTTTGAAGCTGACAAAACATTTCTATCAGTCTAGTCTGGATATCGATAGTTAAAGTCTCAAGACTTTGTAATCTCAAGACTCAAGACTCAAGACTCAAGACTCAAGATTATTCTCACTGACAGTCTTTCTAATCCAGTGGCGAAGGATATCCGGCCGAAGTATATGGTTGGGGATTCGATCCAATCCTCGGAAAAGATTCCTTAGTTGGAGAATCACTACGGATTTTTTGATTCTTATCTAAGAACAATAGAAGATCCGATGGTCGACGAAACATTCTTGGAATGTTCTATTCTTGGAAACCAAAATCCCTGATTGTATGGGCGAACATGATTGATGGGCTATCATCGATTCCTTAAATAGCTCGGATGATCTTCTTAAATGATTCCGACCAACGGGTAGATTGGTGGAATTCCTTTGGTAAGTGCCAACGGCTATGATGGCATAAAGGAGTATAAAAAGGAAGACGTTCTAGTTGTTTTAAGTGTGTGATCGATAGAAAAATTCCAGAGTCTGAAGAACCTTGATTGTTAGTCGATACAGTTCGAGCGAAATTGTACACACAGAGAGTGTTTATACTTTGTGATACCTTGAGCGAGTGTAGTAGATCATCTACATCGAGAAATCAAGGAAGATCAACACCGTAACATCTCTTTGTTCATGGTGGAATCCAGCCAATCGGCTGTCGGTGCGAAAGAGTGGACGTAGGCTTGAATCAAGCCGAACCACTATAAACCTCGTGTTTAATTCTCTCTTTCCTTTACTCGTCTTACGATTGATTCTTTAATTATCCATCTGTCTAAGTATTGTGCAATCTCCAAGAAAATTTTTATAAACCTATTCACCCCCCTCTAGGTACTCGTACTAGCATTCTCAATTGGTATCAGAGCCTGTGTTCTTACTTTATTTGAAGTGTTTTACTTCTCAGTAAAAGATCCATGGCTAGTATGCTAGCACCAGGGCTGGTGGAAGGGCAAAGCAATACTGCACCACCCTACTTTGATGGAAAGGATTACAACATCTGGAAAACAAGATGAAAGCTTTTCTACGATCAAAGGATCCTCCGGAATGGGATGTGGTGGAAAGAGGAATTACTCCTACCGCTGCATCAAAGCATCCGAAAGAGGGAAAGAAACTGTTGAAACCAGCGGAATGTCTCAAGAAGAGATAAACAAGAGACAAGCACTCGATGCAAAAGCAATTTACTCTTTATATTGTGCTTTATCACCAACTGAATATAACAGAATATCTTCTTGTGATACAAAAAGAAGTCTGGGACAGATTACATATCACTTATGAAGGAACAGACCGAGTGAAGGAGACCAGAATTAACATTCTCCTTGGTCAATATGAAGCCTTCAAAATGAAACAAGGAGAATCTATAACTGACATGTTTAGCCGTTTTATAGATATTGTCAATGGTCTTGAGAATCAAGGACAGAAAATTTCTGATCCTATGAAGGTGAACAAGTTACTGCGTGGACTCTCCAAGGATTGGAATCATATAAAGACTTCAATAAGAGAGACGCAAAGAATTATGCCATTATCTGTAGACGAGCTGATTGGAACTCTTCAGTCTTATGAAGTGGAACGAATTAATGAAGACGAAGATCCAAGAGGTAAGAAATCCATTGCATTAAAATCTAACGATGATTCTGATGATACAGACTCTGAAGAAGATTTGGACGATGAGGAGCTTGCTCTTATGATTAGAAGGTTCGAAAAGCTGAATAGAAAAGGGAGAAGGTTCAACTCAAGGAAACAAAGTCTTCGAAACAACAAACCAAGTTTGTTGATAATGAGGAACCAAACAAAGATGTAGTTTGTTTCGAATGTAAGAAAAGGGACACATCGACCAAATTGTCCTCTCTGAAGAAGAAAAGAGGAAAAGCTGAAAAGTCTCGAAAAGCTCTCAAAGCCGAAACTTGGAGCGATACGAGTGTGAAGAAAGTGATGAGGAATATGCCAACCTCGTGTCTAATGGCACAATCAGACTCAGATTCTGGATCAGACTCTGACAGTGAATTTGAGGTAAGTGATTATAAAATCCCTGTCAAAGTCTCTAAATACATTGATGAACTATGTTTTAGTCTTAAGACTTCTCTAAAAAGGATTTCCGAACTTAAAAAGGAAAACTCAGTCTTAAAACAAAAGGAAAATATTTTAGAAGAAAAAGTGAAAAGTTTAGACTTGAATATTTCTACTCTTAAGGAGAATGAAGATAAACTTTCAAAAGAAAATGCTTTCTTAAAAACTGACTTATCAAATATTTCAAAGAAATTTTCAATAGGGTCTGAAAAACTTGAAAAAGTTCTTTCAGTCCAAAGACCTTACTTTAACAAGTCGGGTTTGGGTATGACAGCAGAAACAATTCCTTTGATTGATTTTCCAAAAGTAAAAGAAAGAATTAAGAAAAGACCGTCAAAAGAGGCTTACAAAAATCATTTCAAGAAAGTCTTTGTAAAGTCTCGTAGGTCGAAGTGCTCTAAGGTGTTCAAAGTGTAAATCGGGATCATTTTGAAAAAGAGTGTTCTATGGTTTGGAAGCCTCTTGTCAAGAAAGTATGGCCTAGTAATGCTTATTCTACTAACATCAAAGGACCCAAGAAAATTTGGGTACCAAAGAAAGCTTGAGACTCTCTTTTGAATGCAGGTCTCTGTCAAAAAGAAAATTAAGTGGTATCTTGACAGCGGATGTTCAAGACACATGACAGGAGACTCAAATTGCTTCATAAAGCTTGTTCAAGTGAATGGTGGAAAAGTTTCATTTGGAGGAAACAGCAAAGGAAGCATTGTGGGATTTGGAACTGTGAAAATTGGAAATCTCACAATAAGCAATGTCTCTCTAGTGGAAGGACTCAACTACAATCTTCTAAGTATTAGCCAATTGTGTGATACTGGTTTCAAGATCTCCTTTCACGAAGGCATATGTTCCGGAATTAGTAAAGACTCAACTCAGTCTTTCATGGGTCGAAGGCATGGAAATATCTACCTCCTTGATGTAAAACCAAATGAAGCACAATGCCTAATCTCAATTCAAGATGAAGCAGTCTTATGGCACAGAAAGCTTGGCCATGTCAACATGAAACAATTAGCCAAAATCTCATCAAAGAAGCTTGTTCGAGGTCTACCTAAATTGCCATACCAAAAGTCTGATTCATGCACTCCATGCATTCTGGGAAAGCGGGTAAGAAATTCATTTAAGCAAATAAACCATGTTTCTACTAATCATGTTCTGGTTGCTTCATATGGATCTCTTCGGACCAACTTGAGTAACCCGAGCATTGGAGGTAAGAAATATTACCTAGTAATTGTGGATGATTACTCCCGCTATACTTGGGTATATTTTCTTACAAGTAAGTCGAAACCTTTTCGTATTTTGAAAAATTTGCCAAAAAGGTTCAAAATGAAAAAGGATGTGCAATCTCAAGCATAAGAACAGATCATGGAAGTGAATTTGAAAATCAAGATTTTACGAAATTTTGTGATAAATCTGGTTTTAATCATATGTTTTCCTCTCCATATACTCCAGAGCAAAATGGAGTTGTGGAAAGAAAGAATAGATCTCTTCAAGAAATGGCTAGAACACTTTTAATTGAAAGCAAAATTTCTTCACGATTTTGGGCGGAAGCTGTCTCAACAGCATGCTATATTATAAATAGAGTCTTTTTAAGACCTATTTTAGAGAAAACCCCCTATGAATTGTTCAAAAGTAAAAAGCCTATTGTTTCATACTTTCATGTGTTTGGTTGCAAATGCTTTGTTTTGAAAAATGCAAATGATCGAGTTGGTAAGTTTGAAGAAAGATCAGATGAAGGCATCTTCCTTGGATATTCTACATCAAGCAAAGCCTACAGAGTCTACAACAAGAAAAGCCATTCAGTGGAGGAATCAACGAATGTTAAATTCCAAGACTCAATGCAAGATGAATCCAATCAGACTCGGTATGAAGAGTCGAACCTACCTGCACCTTCCAATGCTTACAACTCAAGAAGCATCTCGGTCTCGGAAGTCCAACATCAAGAAGCTCATGAAGATTCAAATAAAGAAAGAGATCATCAACTAGGCAGAACAACTAGTAACTGGAAGCATAAATCCAGTCATCCTGAAAATCTCATTATTGGCGAAATCAATGAAGGAATCCGCACCAGATCAAAAAGGCGTGAAGAATCTAGTGCTGTGGCTCTCATTTCTGAAATTGAACCAAAAAGCATAGAAGAAGCTTTATCGATGAAAGCGGATCGAAGCTATGCAAGAAGAACTCGAGACAATTCAACATCAATGATGTCTGGGAATTGACATCTAAACCAAAAGGTAAAACTGTTATTGGAACCAAATGGGTATTCAGGAACAAGATGAATGAAGAAGGAAAAGTCGTACGAAACAAAGCAAGACTCGTGGCCAAAGGATATACGCAAGAAGAAGGAATAGACTATGATGAGACTTACGCTCCAAAGAGCAAGGTTAGAAGCTATTCGTCTATTACTTGCGTTTGCTTGTTATAAAAATTTCAGGTTATTCCAAATGGACGTCAAAAGTGCATTCCTAAATGGATTCATCCATGAGGAAGTTTATGTGGAACAACCACCTGGATTTGAAGACCCAAAGAAGCGGACTCGGTCTTCGACCGAAAAAGGCATTGTATGGTTTAAAGCAAGCACCTCGAGCTTGGTACGACAGACTAAGTAAATTCTTATTACATAATGGTTTTGTCAAAGGTAAAGTAGATACTACATTGTTTATCAAAAAGGAAAGCAAAAGCTTCTTACTTGTTCAAATATATGTGGACGATATTATTTTTGGATCATCTAATGAAAGTCTATGCAAGAAATTTTCTAAGTCTATGCGGGATGAGTTTGAAATGAGTATGATGGGAGAGTTAACATTCTTTCTTGGACTCCAAGTGAAACAAATGAAGGAAGGAACTTTTATCCATCAAGAAAAATATGCGAATGATCTTGTCAAAAGGTTTGGATTGGTAAAGTGTAAAAAGACCGACATACCAATGTCATGTTCTCGAAGATAGACAAGGGTGAAGAAGGGAAGAAAGTAGATCAAAAGCTGTACAGGAGCATGATCGGTTCACTTCTTTATCTTACTGCTTCTAGACCTGATATTTTGTTGAGTGTTTGCATTTGTGCTAGGTTTCAATCAGATCCCAGAGAATCTCATCTCAGTGCTGTAAAACGTGTTATCAAATATGTTGCCTCATCTTCAAGCATCGGTCTCTGGTATCCCAAGAAGGGAGACTATAATCTTCTAGGATACTCAGATGCAGATCTGGCCGGTTGCGAGTCGATAGAAAAAGCACCTCCGGAACTTGTCAACTACTTGGAAACAGAACGGTGTCTTGGTTTTCGAGGAAGCAAAGCACCGTAGCTCTTTCAACGACGAAGCGCGAGTATGTAGCTCTTGGAAGCTGCTGTTCACAAATTCTATGGATAAAACAACAGCTACAAGACTTTGGGATTGAAGACTCATGCACGTAAATCAGATGTGACAACACCAAGTGCGATCAATCTCACGAAAAATCCAATCCTTCATTCAAGAGCAAAGCATATTGAGATTCGACATCACTTTATTAGAGATCATATTCAAAATGGAGAAATCTCGATTCAATTTGTTGATTCAAAGAGTCAACTAGCGGATATATTCACAAAGCCTTTAGAGAAAAATCAATTCGACCTTATCCGTTCAAGACTCAACATTTTGAAGCCTGAAGAAGTTAAAAGTCTAGAGACTCACCAACTCTGAGACTCTAATCTTTCAGACTTTAAATTCTCAGACTCAGACATTCGTGGCTATAGACTGTAAGTTGTATTTCATCTAAGAGGTACGAATTTTCATTTAGTTATTTTAACTCGAAAAGGTACGATCTTTTATTCAGTTATTCTATAATCCGAATGAAATTTGGAGATTTTTTTAAAAGAATAATTTTGGCAGTTATTGATTTTGAATAGAAGTGATCGTTCACTTTCCTTGCACCGATTCAACTTCCCTTTTCAAAACTGAGTTATAAATATATATACAGTTGTTCTTTTCCCCAATCTTCAAAACCCTAAAAGGCACTCTCCTCCCGATACTGTTTCTACTGCTTGTTCGTTATCGAGAAAGTGGTCATTTTACTTGGGAAAGCAAGTGAAGGAATCTTCCTATCGACAAAGAAAGATGTCTTCTTCGAGGAAATCATCAAGAATCGCAAGGTGGGACCACAAAGAATGGAGAAGGGACCGACTCACTTCGATCTCACCGAGGAAGAAGACTTAACAAGTCAGCGACAAAGTCCGATTCGTTCTCATCCACGTCATTCATCGCCTCCCCGCCCCACAAGGTGCAAGTCATGATCCGGAAGAAGAGATAATCGAGGATGCCGACCCAGAAGAGTTCAAAAGCCCTCCTTTTTGTATAAACTTTATCGTGCGTTGAAAAGCACATGTACTCCATTGAATTATATAGATGACTTCCTTAAGGACAAAAATTATGGGAATGAGTATTTTTCTGAAGAAAATGGAGGAATGGGGAATTGCCCCGAAAGGAAAAGCAGAGGAAGCACTTGCGAACATTCCAAGTGATCCTCGTATGCCGGACAAAATTTAATTGAAGGGAACGATGATGACAGAATGTTCCTTGAATTTCAACCGAAAATGGGAGTGGCAGCAAAGGTGAAAGGAAATCGGATGGATTTGTTCAAATCCAAGGATCAAGAAAAAGTATATTCCAGGCTGTTGAAAAGAGGGGTGATAAACCCTAGAAGTGTCGATTTTGACTTCCTGGACGCCATCAACATTAACTTAAGAGAAAAGTTGAATTTATTTCAACTTGAGAATTTTTGCTCTGACTCTACGGACGGGTATGCTCATCTGACCGCTTATTTCTATTCAAATCTTAGCTTTCTGGATGCGAATAGAATATCATTTAGTGTACGAGACAAAGTCTACGTGGTAGATGTGAATATGTTGGCTGATATAGTTGGAGTTGAACGAGGACGCTATCTACCAATCAAAGTCTCACCGCTCGCACTACACCGGAACCGGTCAAAGATAGGGACGCAGAAGAAAGTTACCTATTCCGAATGAATGCCATCAACATTGTGCTTCATAAGATTGTGATCAACCTGTCTTAGACCAAAGTCTACGTCAAAGACTTCGTGTCTCTTTTCAAGCAAAGTTGATGTACGCGATCAACACAGACGAAAGTTCTCTACCGCACACTATTCTCTTCCATATGTACAGATCAATGTCAAAAGACAAAGGACAATTGCCTTATCCTCGGTCGGTGACAAAGATCTTCGACACATGAATATTGAACCGCCTCAATCTCTTTGTGTTCAACCGTGTGATAAGATGGTGGTAGGTTTGAAGATGTTAACGAAGATGCGTCTGCAAGAACTTTCCAAGGTAATGGAGAAATTCAGAGTGAAATCTCCTATTCAGTCTGCTTCAAAGAGAAAAGGAAAAGAGGCCATTGGAGCACCATCAAAAAGGAAGAAAAGATCTCTCATCCTAGAGGATGAAGATGAAGAGGATGAAGATCCTACTATCCAAAGAACCAGACGTTCTGTGTCTCAGCCGAGAGAATTTCAGAAGAACCAGAGAGAAGAAGAAGAGCAGAGAGAGAAGGAGAAAGAAGCTGAAGAAGAGAAAGAAAAATCTGCTGCTGAATCTGGAGAGAAGGGAAATCTAGAGCATGATCATCACTCTTCCCCTTCGGATGTCCTAGAGACAGGGGAGTTGGCGAGCAAGTAAAGTCCGCACCTCATGCTGCAAATAGTGAAGGTCCAAGACAATCTCCAGCAGACCCTTAAGAATTTCAGGCTTCTCAATTGCCTCGAAGAAGGTGATACGTCGACACCAAATCTGCAAGACTATACGAAGCGCCTTCATATACTCTTACTCCATCTGAAAAAGCTCAAGCCGCACACGTACAGACAATTCTGCAGATTTTCATCGCATCATGGATATTCTTCTGGAAATGCGTGGCCAAATATATGCTCTGGAATGTGAAATTCAAGCCATGAAGAATGCTGGACAAGCATCTTCAGTCAGCCTAGAGGACAAGATGAAAGACCTTGCTCTGCAAATTCAAGCCAATGCCAAAGGAGAGGAGGTAGCTCATCTAAGAGAGGATTTCAAGAGGCTAGAAGGTGTAGTGAGTCAATGGGAGAATTCCAGATCGTGCGCATTCCCAAGCGAGACATGACTTCTTTCTCACCCTCTTTTAATGATGACAAAAAGGGGAGAACCAATTTGAACAAACTATTTTAAAACTTTATTTGACTTTTGTGGTTATGTTTATTTTTGAGTATGACTTGAGAACTTGAACTTGAGTGTGAGACTGAATTGGCTGTGGATTTTGATGCTTGACTGGTTGCATTTATATCAAGTATTGTTATATGGTATTACTCATGAAAGACTAACCAATTTGCTGTGGATGCAGAGTCTGGTTGTTTATTAATCTTTATGAGTTAGCCATATTGCTTGAGAAATGTTTTTGCAGGTCAAAGTTGTTCAAATCTACAAGAAAGTTTTGTCACCATCAAAAAGGGGAGATTGTTGGAGAAATCTTTCTAGAATATTTTGAAGCCGACAAAACATTTCTATCGCCTAGTCCGGATATCGATAGTTAAAGTCTCAAGACTTTGTAATCTCAAGACTCAAGACTCAAGACTCAAGACTCAAGATTATTCTCACCGACAGTCTTTCTAATCCAAAGTGGCGAAGGATATCCGGCCGAAGTATATGGTTGGGGATTCGATCCAATCCTCCGGAAAAGATTCCTTAGTTGGAGAATCATTACGGATTTTTTGATTCTTATCTAAGAACAATAGAAGATCCGATGGTCGACGAAACATTCTTGGAATGTTCTATTCTTGGAAACCAAAATCCTGATTGTATGGGCGAACATGATTGATGGGCTATCATCAGATTCCTTAAATAGCTCGGATGATCTTCTTAAATGATTCCGACCAACGGGTAGATTGGTGGAATTCCTTTGGTAAGTGCCAACGGCTATGATGGCGTAAAGGAGTATAAAAAGGAAGACGTTCTAGTTGTTTTAAGTGTGTGATCGATAGAAAAATTCCAGTCCGAAGAACCTTGATTGTTAGTCGATACGGTTCGAGCGAAATTGTACACACAGAGAGTGTTTATACTTTGTGATAACTTGAGCGAGTGTAGTAGATCATCTACATCGAGAAATCAAGGAAGATCAACACTGTAACATCTCTTTGTTCATAGTGGAATCCAGCCAATCGGCTGTCAGTGCAGAAGAGTGGACGTAGGCTTGAATCAAGCCGAACCACTATAAACCTCGTGTTTAATTCTCTCTTTCCTTTACTCAGTCTTACGATTGATTCTTTAATTATCCATCTGTCTAAGTATTGTGCAATCTCCAAGAAAATTTTTATAAACCTATTCACCCCCCTCTAGGTACTCGTACTAGCATTCTCAGTTTCACTCGAGTAGGTCTCCGAGTATGCCCATTGTGAGAGGAACTGATATACATTAGGGGTAGGTAGCAATTTATTAGCATGACAAGGAATCATATCTTACCAGTACAAGTTGGCTATTATACATGAATTATCATTCTAATATGCAATATTTGAGAAAGTATGGTTTGCAAGGATGTCGACAAACTTGTATTTTATAGAATATATGCCAAATTCATCGGTTAGACAGAGGAGCAAAAGCCTCCTCATCCAATGAAGATTCCACCAAGATCTTAAGAAAGACTCTTGACCTAATGAATCAATGATTGAGGACCCGCCCTTTTTATACCCAACTCAATTCCTGGGTTTTTGTATTCTAAACAAAAGAGAATTAGAGGGAAAGACCATCTTCGTGTTTACAGCACCGACAATCGCAGTCCTGTTCATAGTACTTTCACAGTGTCTTTGCATCATTAGAAGTGACCCGGACATGATTTCTACGGAAAAGGTTGGAATGGAGGGTAACTCTACGAATGGGACGATTATTCCTCCGGATGGGACAGCGTCCTGGTCGATTTGAGTGAGGTTCGCCGCCGCCAAAAAAAGGGTTTGACTGCTACAACCATGCATCTTTCTGCCATGCCGAGTGCTTAGGCCACGGTGTGTACAATGATGTATTGACACGTGTGGATTGTATTAGCTGCATAGATTCCGCCCACAAGGAAGTCAAGAGAGTGTGTCCGTATAGTATTGGTGCACAGTTTCAATTTAGCGATTGTGCTAATAGCTAGCAATATAAACTCAGGGAATAACGTAAACTTATATTGGAAAATGTCCACTATCATAATGGTGGCACGTCTATCAAAATCTATAAATTCAATAGGGCTTCATCACAGCGTGGTCTAAATGTGGAATGTGAGTGGCTTTGCCCGCGCCATTGGTCTTTGTATATATTTGAATGGGATAAGTGTTCAAGTCTAGTCTGCTGTCATCACGAAAATGTATTTCAGTCCTAAAACTTGCAAAAAGTGCATTTAAGTCCTAAAACTTGTCAAATTGTTTCAAACGAGTCCTAAGATCGATGCCGTTAACCTTTTCCGTTAAAAATGCTGACGTGGCATTTTAAATAATTTTTATTTTCCACGTGAATTTTTTTAATTATTTAAAAAATTAGATTTAAAAACTAAAAAAATCAAATTTATTCATTTTATCTTATTTTCACCAAAAAATTTAAAAAAAAAATTAAAATATTTATTTAAAAAATTTATTTAAAAATTTATAAAAAAAATATTTAAAAAGTTAACATTATTTTTAAAATTTATTTTAAAAAAATTTAAATTAATTTTTTTAACTTTTCTTTTTAGTTTTTGTTGAAAATAAGATAAGAATAAATTTAATTTTTAGTTTTTAAATCTATTTTTTTAAACGGATAAAAATTAATTAAAACATAAACTTGGAAAATAAAAATTATTTAAAATGCCATGTCAGCATTTTTAACAGAAAATGCTAACGGCGTCGATCTTATGACTCATTTGAAACAATTTGACAAGTTTTAGGACTTAAATGCACTTTTTGCAAGTTTTTGGACTGAAATGCATTTTCGTGACAAGTTGTAGGACTTTTGGAACACTTATCCCTATTTGAATTGATTAATTGTCTAGAAGTATGGATCAATTTGATTTGACAATGTTTGAGCTTGACCCCACAAGAAATTGGCAGTGTTGGATCTTGACAAGTACAAAGTTATCTCAATTGAATAGAAAATATTCAAAATTAGAAGTGTACAAATACTGTGACATCCTTGATTCGAATCCCTATCTAGATCGCAAGGAATGGATTAAGGATTGGTACATCAATAACGATTATAGGTCGTAACTGTCACGCCCCGATCCTCAGGCACGCACACATCCTTCTACTTAGTCGATTTTATAATGCGATATCCCAAGACTAAGTATCGCCGACCCTTTTTTTTTATTGAGCACATGCGGAAGCAGTGATAAATCCCCAAACAATAACACAATGAGATGAAAAGCAAAGCCATATTTTTTCATATTGAAATCCATAACCAAACCTTTATTCATGGCATAATTCAAAGTCTATTCAGAATACTATTCATAACGTTCTAGTCACACTCTATATACACAACATAAGGTTCACAAAAGAGGATGGGATCTCAATCCTCATCCGGGCCATACTTAGGATCATCCTGATCCTCTTCTGACTCTTCTTCACAAAGCTCACATCCTTCAAGCTCTTCATCATTTACCGGCTCATCGTCCTCTTCTGGTTCCTTCTTCATAGACTCATCTACAGGCCTAAAATGTTGCCCCACAATCGGGATGAGACTATGTTTCAGCAAGTTCTACCCCACTAAGACTCGATTAGGAAATCAATACGCTATCCAGGCTGCCTATGCACACATGGGTTAGAGGACTTACCTTGGTCTCAGATTCCACCTGCATATTAGTATAGTTCAATAGGCACCCAAGCAATCACATCACAAAAAAATCGACATCTCGATCAATCGACCTAGTCGATTACTTGTTAATCGGACCATCCCAAGGTCATTTCTATTCAATCAATCAATTCACGACATCAAATTAAAGTAATGATCAATCCACTTATGGCCCATTTGGTTCGGCTTTTGAGGAATGCATTTGTAGAAATGCAAATACTTTTGGGTGAAAGGGGTTTTCCGAAATGCAAATGTTGTTTTGTAAAATTTGCATTGAGAAACAACTTGGCCAAAATACCGTTTGGTAAAATTTGTATTTGTAATTAACTTTTATTAAATTAAAAAGAAAAAAATATGTTTAATTTTTTTTTTTTTGAAGTCTCGCCACCGGATCGCCGAATCCGGTGGTCGAACCGCCCGAATAAAAAATATAAAAATATAAACATAAAATATATTTATATAAAAAATAGATATGTTTATATCTATATAAAATATATAAATATATATTATATATATTTTATAAATATATATTTATTAAACATAAAATATATGTTTATATTTTTATATAAAATATAAAATATATATTTTTATATAAAAATATAAACATATTTATTTTTATATAAACATATTTATTTTTATTTTTATTTTTATTCAAAGTAATTTGATCGCCTTCTCCACTTTGGAGAGATGAACAATACCGGAAGCTGCATTCCGAAGATGCAACTTTCCAAAGAACCTCAAGAGCTGCATTGGGCTAAAGGCCCTTAGAGCCAATTGGAGATGCAATTGCATCTCGTCAAAGTCGCGCAAAAAAATGAACCAAATACCTTTGCATTTGGCCAAGGGACTTTAGAGCCCAAATGAGCATTCCAAATGCTGAACCAAAAAAGGCCTTAGTTAGTTACATATCAAACGGACCATTCTTGGTCATTTCAGTCAATACTGTCCATTCTCTAAAATAACCCATCGGGTTATCAAGCTAGTAATTTATACGATTTAATCTCTGAGATGACATACTAAGTCACCGAGTCATTATAACATACTATTCATTCTCCAAGATAACCTATTGAGTTACTGAGCTAGTATATTATAATATTCATTCTTCGAGATGACATATAGAGTCACCGAGTATATTCATCATAATGTACATTCTCCAAGATGACATGTTGAGTCACCGAGCCATTATGGCATGTCGTCCATTTCTCCAAGATGATCTATAGAATCACCAAGCCAACATTTAATACCATCCATTCTCCAAGATGACTTATAGGGTCATTGAGCCGATATACAAGCAATTCTTTCTCAAAATGACATGAGAGTTATCGAGCTGTAATAGTATAACGTTCATTCTCCATACGACATACGAATCATCGAGCCGTTATAGTGTTTTCTTTATGTTCCAAAGACACGATCGATTTTACCCTTTTTCATCATATTTGATAAAAGTACACATGTGTGGGCACACGGTCGGCTTTAGCCAAAATACAATAATTTCCTTTTTATTCACCCACTCCTTTCAGCAGTACAAAAATAGATTTTTGACGTTGTAGACCGATGCCCGGTAATTTTCCACTCAATTACCAAAGTTATTCAATTTTTGAAATAAATACCCACAATTACTATTGGCACTCAATTTGCACAACCATGTACTCGTTAAATAAATAGAGAGCACCACTGCAATCAGCACGAAATTCCGGTCGTCGGCTATCCCAGCCTAATTTCCGAAAAATAAATAAGTAATTAAATTAATTTCAAAATTTAATAAATAAATACGATAAATCCAATTTAGGCCCGTAATGCCTAATTGAAGCCCGATAAGGGTCGGAAAAAATCCCGAGATGCATTCAATAAATAGTATAGGCAGTTCTCTAGTTAAGTACACTACCACCTAACTAATATGCAATGCAATTAACTAATAATTACTAATCCATGCTAATCTAACCACCTAATTGCACTTAATTAAATCTAATCAACCCTTAAGCATCATTAGTCTACTAAGCAAGGATGAGTGAGATTACTCACTTGAGCAAAGCAAAGATCGGGACACCGCGACGGCGATGCGACGGCGACGCGACGATGGTTGAAACCAAACTTTCAGCGGTGTCGGCGGACACTCGAGCCGGGCTTACAAGCCTTGCAGGCCCATAGAAAAAGCTGGGCTTGGGCCGAACTTGGGCCTGAGCTTAGGCTGACTTGTTTCGTGGGCTTGGGCTAAAAAAAAAAAAAAAGGGCTTCAAGAAGGGCTGTAGACTAAATTTATGGGTCTGGTCTTCAATGGGCTGAATTGATGCAGGCTTCAAGAGGTTTGCTGGAAATTGGGCCTTGCTGAATTGGGTTGAAGACTCGGCCCAAAGGAGCAGCTATCACGTGGGTTGAAGGACGGCCCAACCATGGGCTGACTTTGCTGGATTTACGGCTGCTGGAGAAAACGGATTGTTGGGCCGAGAAGTCCCTTCATTGGGCCAGAAATTTGCTACTTCGGTGGATTGAGGGCTTCTGGAATTGACGATCGACGTCACTGAAGTCTTCAAGCAATTGGACTCCACGACGTTGAAGGTTGGCGTCACTCAGTTGAAGACATGCGGGCTGATGAAGAACTGTGGAGATGGCCAACCAAAGATGGTGCGGTCGTGTTGCAGCTGGAGTAACGGCAATCGATGACATCGTTGGGCTAACCGAGCTGGAGATGTGAGCCTTGGATTGGCTTTGCTTCGGTGGGGTCTTCGCTGCTGGAGAAGACACAAAGCAGTGGAGCTGCACGCGGTCAACGAAAGGGAGCTTCGGTGGAATTTGGGGAAGTCTTCGCTGGTGAAGCAACGAACAGCGGTAGCTTCAACGCCGCGTGGAGAGGCGCACCAAGAAGAGTCACGATAGGGAGGAGTTCTGCTGGAGATGCTGGCTAATGGACAAGTGGCGAGGATGAAGGGGATTCGGTGGATGGGCGGGCGTTTTCGGTGGGGGATGTTGTTGCAGAAGAGAAGACCGAAATGCAGAAGCTGAACAATGAAAATGAAAGTGAAGCAGCACACGGACGAGAAGAGGTCGACGTTGCGGTGTGTGTGCGGCTGTGAGCGTCCGAAGGAGGGGAATGAATCGTGAGGTAGAAGCTAGCCAAAAAGGGAAGATTAGTCAACAACCTTAGCCACTCCATTAATTGGATGTTCCCTATTACTTTCCAATCAAATATCCACAAAAATAATCCAATTTAAGTGCGAAATTCCATCCCCAATTATTGATCCGAATTTCACTTAATATAGCTTCAATTCCTCACTCCATTCCCCAAATTGAGGTCCGATTTCGTCGAAGGAAAATCCCGTACCATTTTCTCGCGTCTCCAACACTCAAAGACTCACTTGAAGTCGGAATTTCATTTAATTTGGCCTATCCGAATTTCTGTTGATTTTCAGCGTCCGAACTGATTTTCCGTAAATATCTCGAATCTCTGAAAAATCTTCTCGAGATCGAGTCGACACTCCTAAAATTTATTGTGACACTACAAAATCTTCAATTTCTGAAATCAGACTTGAATTGGCGGTTAATTTTAATTCGGCGCGTTTTTAGCGTGACCTAAACTATGGGGTAGTTTTCAGAACTTTTTAAGGCAAATAACCCGTGGTCGATTTTCTTCGAACCACTATGAACCCACTTGACTCAATGGCGACTCTTGATTGTCGTGAAAATCTCGAGAATTCAATTACGGACATAGGGTACCAAAACGATAGTAAAATCAGATTGGTGTCGGTCGACGAGAATTTTCCAATTTAGTGGAGTCACCCATGATCGGCCACACATCTCAGTCGAACAGACCTATCTCAGATCTCAAATCAATTTTTAACTGTGCCGTAATGGCCTCTAAAGATAAGCACGGTCGAGAAGTCGATTCTTGATCGAATTCTCAAGTTTATTGCCTTAAAATTTCTTAATTACTTACCCAGACAGTCTAGTTATCTCAAGAGTGATCGGCTCTAAGAATAGCCCTATAAATGTATCAACGAAATGCCCGATTTATTCAGTAAAAAATAGGTTGAAAAATCTAGATGTCATAGTAACTCAATCATAGGAATTGTTCACGAGCTAACTAGCCGATTAGGGGTAAGGTGACTCAAGATCAAGGTAGGGATATATCAAAGCATTCAACCACAAAAGGACCGTTTGACCATAAGAATCGTTGTGGGCGATCACATGCCATTGTGAGTTAGTCAACGAATGGGTATAGATTGATTCAGCTTGAGTATATAAGAGTCGTAGGTGACACCACACGGTCAATGTTCTATTCATGAACAACATTAATCCAATCCCGAACAACCGTGAGTCAGGGCAAGCTGATTGACTCTACTCGATTACATGACAACCGAGGGTCATTCATGGATCAACCAAGCTCAAATAAAAATCACACATAAAACCTAGAACAAACGTCAAACTCAATGTGAATTTGGTCACGTGAGCTCCACCAATGCTGCCCAAATTCGCGTAGGTCGCGTTAAAGCCATTTTCAATCGAAACTTAACCATGAACCTCGATCCGATTATGGGTATCAACTGTAGATGTTATCATGACATTCATATTAGTGAGCCCGTTAGTGCATTAATTGGAGAAATGCACTAATTTGTGGACGTAGACTTTGGAGGACCTAGAGGTGAGGCTAGTTTAGCTTCTTAAGATTTAATTGAGATGAGACAAAATTTTGGGAGGCCATTCAAAGGATGTAGGCACCACTTTGGATAAAGACAAGGAGGATTGGACCATTTTAGCCTTTTTGTATTAATTCAGATTTGAAGAGGAAATCTTGGCTATTGATCTTGGATGACGAATTTGGCAAGGTGAAGGGCTAGGATTGCTTATTGCCAAGCAAGTTTAGGGCTATCACGAAGGAGCAACAATAATGCAAGGATGCATTAATTGCTTGATGGACAATCATCTCTTCTCACCTTCTCCTTCTACTATAAGTTTCTCTCTCTTTCTCTCTCTCTCTCCATAATGCAAGGATGCATTAATTGCTTGATGGACAATCATCTCTTCTCACCTTCTCCTTCTACTTTAAGTCTCTCTCTCTCTCTCTCTCTCTCTCTCTTTCTCATTTTTCCTCCCATTTGACTCACCATCACTCGCTTGGTCACCTACCGTCCATCTACCCATTGACACCGTTGCATCGCCGTCTGTCCGCCATCCTGCTACCGTCACCATCCTTACACCGTTTCATTGCTACCTCACCATCCTCTAGCCATCAACTGCCCTTTATCCTTATCTTGGTTATTTGTAAGTAGATTTCCTAAATGTAGACTAGGCCATTTTTACATAACTCAAATTTAGGTCCGTTTCTAATGTCGTACAGCTATCCTAGGTAGAGGAGCTCATGTGAATAATTTTATATGATTTGATTATGATGTACTTGGACTATAAGGCTCGAGGATGAGCACAGAGTGAGGATGTGATCATCGAGATTATTCGAGTTGATGTGATTCGTGGACATAGATCGTTCAAGCTTAGGTTATTGCTTGAGTTAGGAAAATTTCCGTGATTATTGCTTATGGACCATTTGTTATTGTTACTTTGCTTAACCTTCATATTTGATTGCTATGGTGGGTTGTATAAGGTTAGGTGATGTGATTTATTGTATGTTATGGCTATTGTGATTAAATTGTCCATTTGTGTTGCTATTAGATTTAATCTTCAAGGATTAAGATTGCAATATGAATGTAATCTTTGTATATAGAAGTTCATAGGTTATAGTCTATGCTTGAGTTCACATCGAGCCTTTGAAGATAGAAAGGTGTTGGCTCTTGGATGTGCGCGGAAGTACGTCGAGCCAGATCACTCTCGTGGTTTGACAATATTAGGGTATATCGTTCGATTTGGGTTTGACCTAGACCGGTACTCGAACGTAGCACGTCAAACGACGATTCTATTTTCATGCTTGACATATTTTATTGACGCATTTTCAATAAGTTTTGAGTTACACATCACTTGGCACGCCCTTGGGGCATTCATACTTTGACTAAGATGAAACATAAAACTAGTTTTGCTTGATTCGTAAGGTCACACAAGAGATTCCATCACCAAAGGTTTGAAGGACGATGCCACCATCAAGAGACGTCAGTGGGTGATACCCGGAGGGTTCTAGATGCCGTTCACTGGAGTGTCATATCAAAATGATGCTTGAAAGAATGCCCAATGAGGGTTCAGATGCTGTACTTGATAGGGCGAGACGACGTCTTAGAGGTTTTCAAAAGAGCCGGAGGGTTTGACTATGTGTAATTAATAATTGGACTCGAGATAGCATACTAGTATGAAATATTATGTGAATCTCGAGGTGCTAAACGTGTATGGAGCATGAGTGTTATGTGCTTACTTTGGAAGTTGTTTTATGACTCGTGCATGTTTGATATGATCTGATATGAGGTGAGTGAGACACGTGCATAATTTAATTATCATTTTTAGTGACTTGGAAGGTACATGCATGCTATAATTGTTGTTATTTATGACGTGAGAGGCCTGTGGATGTTCTGAAGACTGTTAATTGAGTCTCAAAGGCTATGGTATTATTTTAGATATTAATATTCGACACGTGGGAAATATTATTGGCTATTAATTGCACTAATTGTAGCACATGTGGATTTATATGCCTTTATTTAGGACTCAATGAACTTATGTATGAGATTGAAGTTGCTACTTGATATGTTTAGAAATGCTATGAATAAGGGATACCTCATAATTTTTGATAGGATGAATGTCCAAGTAGAGGATAGGTTCCCTTATGTATATAGTTAAGGCAAAGCATAAGCTTTGCTATTAATCTGCCATGACATGTTTGGGTTAGGTAATCATAAAGTTCCTACGCGAGGCATCTCCCTATACAAGGTTTACATTATTTACTTATAGAATTTTCAACTCATTTATTGTTATTTAACCATTTTCAGGCCAATAGGTATGGATCCTCTGCCTCATCGATTCATGCACTTTGGTGTACCCATGAGCATTGAGGTCACCGTCATGGACGTGTTTAGGAAGGGTGTTGCTTTCCGAAGGATTATCACCATTGTTTGGGTTTATGAGGGGTATTGCGAGCTCATTCCACATAGCTACCGATCTTGGTATGCTTGGTTTGATGGGGATCTCTTCGGAACCCTCCGTGAGTTCCGTAGTCCATCAGGATCGAATGAGGAAGCTGGCTTGCCAAAAGTTCAGTGGGTGACCTTAGGGAGTAGGTCCTCGTAGGGGAGCCACTTTTGAGTGTGTCTCGCTAGAAGAGATAGACCCTAAAACTTGTAAATCCCTCTCCCATATCTCTTTTTGTGGGGATGACTAATTGGAATGGCCTTAAGGATTGGGTTGTTAATGAAACTTCGGAATATATAAAGAAAGCATGAAAGTTATGTAGTATGTATGTGTGATTTCCATACTAATTGTCATTGTTGATGATTGGGTGATGAAAATTGCACGCTTTCGCATGTGCTTAATGCTAAGATAAAATCAATAGGACAACAATACCCCTTGGGACGTTGTAAATTAATCCCGATGTGGTAGATGTCATGTTCTCGTGGTGAGGGTAAGGTCGGGGATGTTACGTCCTCCCGTATTTATTGGTATTAGAGCCAGATTAATACCTAGAGTGATAAGGTATGTGGGAATTAGGATAGTTAGTTAGGAAAACACCCTATGCTTGTTATTGTTGATTGTTTTTTTTTAGCTAGTGTTATCATGGTCTAGTCTTTTGTTGGAACTTGCTTGCAAGTAATCCCTAGAAACCCTACAGCTACAACACAAGTGCTCATGAACCAAGGATTCCAAGACAAAGGACTACTCAGGGCCAGTGAAGCTCAAAAGGAAAGAAGAAAAAGGACCCCCATTAGATACAATTTTGCAAGCCCTAGAAACCATAGGGAATATAATGGAATAGCAAGCTCATAATCAAGCCGTTACTGTCCTTGTCAATGCCCTAGTAGCTAGAAATGGGTTTGGTAATGGGGGTGGTGAACGACCAATTGGTCGAACAGTTCTTGAAGCTCCTACCCTTAAATTTTTCTAGATCAAGAGATTCCAAAGTGGCCACTACATGGATCGACGAACTGGAGAAAGCTTTTGAACTACCAAGCTACTCAAGCGAGGATAAGATCACATTAGCGGTGTAATAGCTACAAGGTAACGCCAATCATTGTTGGAAAGCCACTAAGGAAAGGGTATTTCTTGAGGGAATTGTCCCAACCTGGAATGCCTTCATTGATACATTCAATGGAAAGTACTTTTTTGAGTGCGCTCGTGATCAGAATATGGTGGAATTTCTACAACTTCTCCAAAGTCACTTGACAATTGATCAGTACGAAGCAAAGTTTGTAGAGCTGCCAAAGTATGCCCCTAGATTGATTGAGAACCTAGTGGATAGGGCAAAGAGATTTTGAGATGGATCAAAGCCCGATATTCGAAGCCAGTTAGTGCCGTTGAACCTCAAGGATTACAGCGAACTGTATGAGCGAGCCTAACTGATAAAAAGGGATTTGCTAGAGTAGGCTACTGCGACAAAATTGCTATATCTATCCCATCAAATCAACCAACGCATGAGCAAGAAACCAATGGCAGGAAGTAAACATTTTTTTTTTTTCATCTTAAGAAGAACAACTATGGGAAGTCGATGTACACTCCAAATGATTTATGCCGCATTTGCGGAAGATGGCACGGGAATGCACCATATCTAGCTTAGACTGGAGCCTATTATGGGTGTAGCCATAAGGAGCTACACCATAGAACAAGTGAGGCCGCGAGGAGCTACACCGTAGAACAATCCCAACCAACCGCTAGCTCAAGGAAGAGTTTATGCCCTTACCCAAGAAAAAGTTAAGAACTTGCAGGCCTTGATCACAGGGATGGATTGGCTTGCTAGGCAATAAGCCATTGTAGACTACCATAGTAAAGTGATTCAATTCAACCCACTCAGCCATCTTGTTTACAAGTTCATAGGAAATGGAGGAGTACTCTCCATATCCTTAGTTTTAGCACTCGAGATAGCTCAGCTTTTGGAGAAAGGTTGCCAAGGTTACTTAGCAACAATAATGAATATGTCTGTTGAGGAACCAATGATGGAAGACATCATCGTAGTACGAGATTTTCCCGATATCTTTCCAAAGGAATTACTAGGATTGCTCCCAAAGTGAGAGATAGAGTTTTTCATTGAGTTAGCTCCTAGAACAGAGCTGATTTCGAAAGCCCCTTACCGAATGGTATTGTTAGGATTAAAGGAACTGAAGGTGCAGTTGTAAGAATTGCTTGATAAAGGGTTCATCTACCCTGTTGCATTCCCATGGGGTGCATCAATCTTGTTCGTGAAGAAGAAGGATGGATTGTTGCATCTTTGTATCAATTACAAGCAACTCAACCAAGCTACTATCAAGAATAAGTATTCATTGCCAAGGATCGACTATTTGTTTGACCGACTTAAGGAGCTTCAGTGTTCTCCAAGATAGACTTAAGATCGGATTATCACCAATTAAGGATCAAGAATGAGGATATTCCGAAGACAGCATTTTGAACAAGGTGATGGCGAAGGCAACTGAGGAGGGCGTGGTTCGCCTGAGAGGGGGAGAGAGAGCGGAGAGCAGAGGATCGCATGAGAGGGAAAGAGATAGAAGAGAACATTTTTGACATGAGGGCTCAAATATGACACATGTCACTCACTAAATGGCCTTGCGTAAAAATGACATGGCACAACTTGTGGATCTATATATTTTTCTAGTCTTATTGGTTTTTGTTTGGGGAGATGGGCCGGGGGGGCCGGGGAGCAAAGGAGGAAGAGAAAAAGTAAATTGATCAATGGTTGCCATATTAGCATATTAGCATCACGTATAATCACTTATGGAGTAAGTGCCACATCAACACTTCCCAACAATGAATTTAATGGATGCATCATATCAAGCACAGTTTGCAAAGTTGAACTACTCGATAGAACCAAAAAACTTTACTATTGTGCAAGTTTCACATACTGAAGTCTTCAAATCCCCAACCTCTTAAATCTTTAGAACTCTTCAAATCCCTAGCCTTCTAAGTAATTCGGGAATATCCTTCCTTCAAAGAATGCCTTCTTGAATTTGAACCCATCGATAAATCTTGTCATTTGATTATTTCTATTTAAGAATAGTAAGTAATAAATTATAATTCAACTAGATTTTATTTACTGGTCAATCCCAATTTGGTCGCATAAATATGGAATTTTACTTGTAATATGCTCACTTGTATACCTCAACAGATAATACATAGCATACAGAAGAGACGACCCGTCAATACTCTTCCAAATGCTAAATATATAGATAGTGCTAAAAAATGGGATTATGAAAATAACGTAGTAAAATGGATGGACGAATAAATAGGGCATACCGAATACTCAAAAGAGTTGGCCTTATCGTGTAATGAATCAATTATTATATAAAGGGACAAATAGAACATAGACCACCAGTGTGTTTAGATAATTTTACACAAGCAGTCTCGTTTGCCCTTAAATTACTCACTCTATCTGGTCAATAATGCGCGAAATCTATGGCTATTACACCATGACTGTATACTATGATTAACATTGCCTTTTTTAGTGTATGCTGTGATTACTCTTCCATGAATTGACATTTGCTTCCCTAACTTCCCTTTTTTTTTTTATTGATGGAAGCATATCATATGATACCATAGGCATAAGCAACCCAGCGGACACTGTGCTAGTCCTCTTCAGACTCACCCATGTGTACCAAAACGCACACATATACACATTTTCATGGATGAGACTAGAACTTGCTTTTCAGTGCGAGCTCAGACTGAACCAACTTAAAAAAAACATCCATGGCATTGCGAGGAAGCCCCAGCGACGCGACCAAGTTGTCGTTTTCCTCGCTCTGAGAAGAGACCAGGACGACGTTGTGGGGGACAGTAGCTGGTGCCACTTGGAATGGCCTCCCGAACCCGAAATCCGTCTTGACAGGCAGCCGACTCCACTTGCTAATGCAGCAAGTGTTGCCCTCACGATCCACCACGACCCTGTTCAGCTCGACGTGGCTGATGGCTAACCTTATGTAACTATCGGTGACGCATGGGAGCGCCTCGTGCACAGTCTGGACAGCAAAGGAGAAGGACTTGTGAATCAGTTTGCTCGCTCCGCACTCTGCACAGGACCAAACAAGACCAAACAATGGACTGTCGTATAAATTGGGCATAGCAAATTCTCGGGAGAATTGGCCTTGTCACATAATGAATCGATTATTTCATAAAGGAAAAACTAGAACATAAACCGCCCATGTGTTAAAATAATTTTACACGAGTGGTCTAGTATGGCCTTAAACTACTTGCTCCGTCTGATCAATTATGTGTGAAACCTTTGGCTTTTGTAGGGGTGTGCAATGGAAACCGCCCGAACCGGAACCGGACCGAACCGGACCGGACCGGCCAGTTTTGGGCGGTTCCCGGTTCCAAGGTGGGAACCGACCGACCGGACCGACCGGACCGGACTAAATTTTTTATATATAATTTATATTCATATAATATATAAACACATATAATATATTAATATATTCATATAATATATTAATATTAAAAATTTAGACTATTAAAGTCGTGAATTGGTGGACTTGGGAGAGTCCGGGCATAACTAATTTCAGCCGAGCCATTAGCCTTCCTTAGGCCGAGCATTTGGAGACGCCCGGCCCGGCCCTACGACTCGGCCCG
Source organism: Eucalyptus grandis (assembly GCF_016545825.1). Lineage (NCBI taxonomy): Eukaryota > Viridiplantae > Streptophyta > Magnoliopsida > Myrtales > Myrtaceae > Eucalyptus > Eucalyptus grandis. Next base: position 15,966,118 of record NC_052618.1, on the reverse strand, counting down.
ACAACTCGTTCCTTATGGCGAAACCCTATAGCACCGGGTCACGCGTCCGACCCAGCTCAACCCGATTTCGCGACCCTCTCTCCTTCCATCTACTTGCGGCGCTGATCGGAGGGTTTGGGGGGCAATTGAGCGGCAGCTCGGCGTCCGACGATGGCGACGTAGCAGCCTGCAGCCGGCCGCTTGACTGGATTGACGACGGGACCTACGGCACGACGATAGAATACGCGGGGAGGTTCCAACCTATTCGCAGCAATAGTTCGACGAGGCGACAAACGGTGGAGGTGACAGGTGTGACACCCCGAACCACCTAGGGTCGCCACAGGCACCTAACGTTACACCTAATTACATCTCTTAGCCAAGGCGTCGTAAATCATAGACAGATTTTTTCTTTTTTTGAAAGTAGTCCCAGCGCGACTCATTAGCAGAAGCAAAATAATACATCGCCATCTCACCCTCCAACAACCATGATACAATTGCACACCACTAATCATCATGATTAAAAGACGAGCCATGACACTTTATTTACATATTTTCAAGATGAGATTTCTTGGGTCGGTACATCAAAGGAAAAGCCAGGACTCAGCCACGCCTGGCCTAAAACCTCAAAAAGAAACCCTCGACCCGCTACAACTCACGTGCTAAATCCCCATCATTAGTGTCGGCTAACTATCCCAAAAAGATCCAGCTCCTACTCGTCACGCACGGGCCTTCACACCCGTCCCAGTGCATCAGGCGGTGGTGGCGGCAGCATCCCACGCATCGCTCCGTTGCGTCGAACATGGACGGATATAAACTCTTGGACAACCGGGCCCCCAGCTAGGCCCACATCATACATAACTAGACACCGCACTCGAATATATGTAAGACCAAGAATAGAAGGACAATTGAATTCCTCGCACTCAACCTCTACGTCTGAAGGTAGGCCGTAGAAAACACCCCGCGTGACAATAGGGAGCGGTATGCTGCTAATCTGAAATGTTGGTCCCCGAAGGGGTGAGTACAACCACTCAGTAGGTAAAATAAATCCAATAACCACTCATTGCAATATGCAATACAAGCACAACATCATACGTGCTAATCATGCATCCAAGCAGACTTACCTCGAAGCCATGCATATACCATCATACATCTTCATCACAATCATAACACATACATGTCGTCATGTCATGGGTTATCATCATCATGTCACACACATGTCATCATCATATTATAAGTCGCCATCATATCATACATATGCCATCATCACTATGTCCTAGACATATCATCATCATCATGAAATCATTCTATCATACACATGTCGTCATCATCATGACATCATCATATCATATTATATATCACCATCATCATGACATCATTCTATCATACACATGTCATCATCATCATGACATCATTCTATCATACACATGTCATCATCATCATGTCATCATCATATCATACATGCATATCATCATGCCATAGGTGATCATCATCATATCATGTCATGTATGCATGATTCAATTTCCACTTTTAACTTTCAATTCGATCACCACATCACCCTTTCTCAAGATCATCAATTTCATCTCAAACTTTACACTCGCACCCCATCCTGGCATCGCGAGAAAAACCTCTGGCATTCAGCCACTCAAGGCCACCGGGCATCCGGCACCCCCACATTCCGGGCATCTCGCATCCCAATTGGCATCATGAGGCATCCCCTCGGGCAAAGACCTCCGAGGCTTCCGGCACCCAACCATTCCGGGCATCCTGACACTCCCAGGGCCATCCGGCCATGTATCTCTATACATTCCGGCCATCCGGCACCCCCCATCCCGGGCATCCTGATACTCCCAGGGCATTATCATCCGCCACAACAATTTCCTCATTGATCATTATTCATGTTCACCAATTTCGGTCTCAATTTAGCATGGCACATGATGTAATGGCAAACAAAATCATATTCAGCATTGAATTCGTACATGCATCTCAATGCGTGCATCAAGACCTCATCATACATGCAACAAGGTACAATTATTCACAAAATAAAATTTATGGAATTCGTACCAATTAAAATAATCCATTTATAATGCCCTTTTTGACATTTATTTAAATTCCAGCTTGTCCCACTTTCGAAAATATTAAATTTAAATATCCATATGATTCTCAAAATCATAAAATTAAGGCAAGTGATAGGCAAGACAATAGGATAATGATTTTATGCAAAACACATGGCCAAATAGAATTTTACACAAAATCATAATTCACACAAATACAGCATGTAATTTCGGATGAAATCAGAATGCACAGTTTCCGAAATAATTTGATTAAAATATCCAAAAGACCTCCAAAAATTATAAATTTTACCAGGTTATAACCAAGACACTAAGGTAGATTTTTCATGAAGACTTCTAAGCCAAATTCCTTTTATATTATTTTCTACAGTCACACGAAGCTTCTGGATCTAACACCGAAACGTCCAGTGCATGGTTCTCCGAAATACTGAGTTTTTACCCACTTATACTTCTTATTTTACTCTGAAATTTGGATATATTTTACTTCAAGATTTCCCCTACAACTTTCATGAAGAGATCTAAGTCATGTTTTCAAAGGACAGTCTCCATATGGGTCCATGAAGTCTCGGGTAACCTGTACCGCGTCTCCAGATCTACGGTTTTCAAGAGTAAGCTGATTCACTAGGCTACACTTGTTCATTTTGCTTCAAATTTGAGTATGTTAAACTTCAAGATGTTCTATACAAGTTTCATGCAGAAGTAAAAAATAGATTCTTAGTAGAAATCAGCATGCAACCACAAATCCTCCGAAAGGTCAGTGAAATCGTTCCAGATCTGGTGTCTCCGTAGGATGAGTGTTTTACCCCTTAAATCTCCATAATTTTACACCAAATTTGAGTATGTTTTAGTTTAAGATGTTAGCTACAAATTTAATGAAGAAATAAATGTCAAAATCGAACACAAAACATGCATGCAAGCTCTCACAAGTTTCTGACTCAAACAGTTCATGCGAAAACATTCCAGATCTAGCATCTCCGTAGGATGAGAGTTTGACCCCTCAAATCTCCATCATTTTACACCAAATATTATTATGTTGTATTTTAAGATGTTAGATACAACTTTCATGAAGAGATCAAAGCCAAAATCGAACTCAAAACATGCATGCAAGCTCTCACAAGTTTCTGACTCAAACAGTTCATGCGAAAACAGCATGCAACTCAAGAACCAACCACACTTGCTTCACTCCCATGCCTCCAAACAACCTAGATTTCGACCCTACATGCAAAACATTGGTGCAAGAGTAGAAAATGGATTCCCAACTTGCCTCTAGACCACACGAACGACGGCACACGGCGGCACATGGCGGCGAACGGCGACGACTCATTCCTCTCCCTCTCGGCCGCACCCTCTCCTCTCTCACGCACGGTTCACTCTCTCTCTCCCTTTCTCTCTTGGACGAATGGCTAACCGGCCATTCTCTCTCCTCTTCTTCCCTTTTATTTCCCCCAAACCTCATCATTTGTAATGATTAGGTTGCCTCTCAATTGGCCAATGCATGGGAGTTCTTCTTGCCACTTGGCAAGACCCATGCATGGGCTTGGGCCTCCTTTTCTTGGGCCTCCTTTTGGGCTGGCGACAGCCCCCTTCCATGGGCTTCTATTGGGCCGGCCATTCGGCCCATCAAGGCTTTGGCCAATGGGCCTAAGGCCCAACCTAAATAAAAATTAAATTTTCCCCTTTTTATAATTTCTTCTACAAATTTTAAATTTTAAATTCCACATGGCCAAAGTCTTGTGACATTTTATTTATAGGAATTTAATCCATAAAGTGCATGGCCAAGCATAAATTAATCTATCAAATTTAAAAATCTCATAAACACAAGCATAAATCACCTAATCTTAAAAGAGACTAATGGCTAAAGCATAAGCCATAGGAAATTTTATTACCTCATTACGAGCTTTAATACACCTTAGAGCTTGTCTTGAATTTTGGGATGCCACAACAGGGCAGCGACAGCGGTCTCTCGGCTTTGGCAGAGATCTGGTGCTGCAGCGTCGGGGACGGCTGCGGCTTGGCTTGGCTTGGGGCGACCTAACACAGTGGATTTCCAGATCTGCACCCAGATTTCGACCCTCTCTCCTCCGATTCTTCTCTCGCTCAACTCCTTCCGCTCAGATCTCACCTTCTTCGCTTTTCAGCCTGACCTTCTTCGTGAATTCAAAACTCCTTCGCCTCCTCCGACCTCGCTTCTCTCTCACTCCGGTCAGATTCGAGCCTCCATCGACCAGATCTGACCTCCTCGGACTCACTCGCCGGCAGCCTCCCTCGAAGTCTCTCAGTGGGAGGTCGGCCGAGCTCGCGACCTGATTTCTCTCTCGCTCGCTCTTCGATTCCTCCCCCGAAATCTCTCAGTGGGAAGATCTCGGAGCTCGCTCACTCGTCTCTCTCTCGCTCGCTCTTCAACCTCCTCCGAAGTCTCTCCGGAGGAGGTTTCCAAGCTTGCGATCCTCGGTGTGCCCCCTCGACGACGGAAATGGGGGCCTATTTATAGGCGAGGGGGCAACCGGTCGACAGAGCTTCGACCGCCGGTCCCCGTGCGCCAAGCAGCCTCCGCCGGCCAAACCGGCGTCCCATCCGACGCTAGCTGCCCCTCTGACGTGGGTCGCCATCCGCCTGCCTCTCCGGCGTCGCGTCCTCTACGCGTGTGCTGCGCAGAGGTGCGAGGAAGGAGATGACCCGTGGGGCCGGGCTGAAAGGGAAATGGGCCGTAAGGGCCCATTTGAGGGTCTGTTTCTTTTTTTTTTCCTGTTTTTATTTTGTTATTTGCTTTGTTTTCTTTTTATTATCTTATTTATTCGAAGAGACAAAATAAAATAAAAACTTAATTAATAAAATAAAATAAACCTAAATAAAATTAAGGCGACAAATGACTGCCCCTCTTTGAAGGTGAGCTTGCAGAGGTTGCATTCAAAGACAAACCGATGCTTAAATTTTATTCATGCATATGTAGTAAATTATATTTTATTTGGGACTTATTATTCTATGGAAAAAGAGCAATATAACTTTACACATACTAAGACATATAAGAAGATACCTGTAGTTACTTACCGGGAGTGAGTGAGATAGGGTGTGAACACCGAGTTTGGCAAGTATCAAGGCGTCATCTTACCTGGTGATATGAGGAGGTTGCTTTTCCAGGACCCGAACCATTCTTCGGTCGCCTTTCTTTGGTCGCCTTGACGGGAGGTGCGCCGACCTTTCTCAGGACATCTATTTGTGGGTGCCTGATTTGTATTGAGGACACCAGTTGGTACCCAACCTTTCTCGGGAGATGCACCAACCTTTCTCAGGACATCATATTTGTTGGGGTGTCTGACTTCTATCAAAGACACTGATAGGAACCCGATCTTTCTCGGGAGGATGCGCCGACCTTTCTCAGGGCATCGATTTGTGGGGCGTCTGACTTCTATCGAAGACACCAGTTGGAACCCGGCCTTTCTCGGGAGGATGCGCCGACCTTTCTCAGGGCATCGATTCTGGAAGATACCTGGACATTCATAGGCATATCAAAGAGTACCTGGATATTCACAAGTGCTAACCTGAAGGATATTTGAGCCTTTGCAGGCGTCAAAAAGGGCATTTGGCTGATCATAGGCATTGGAGGGGCATTTGGATGATCACAAGTACGAATCCTTGAAGGATACCTCCTGGTAAAGGGGAATATCGAGGGCGTGCCTCGCATGTTCGTGAAGGTCTCTCACCTCCTGATAGTTGGAATATCGAGGACATGCCTTGGATATTCATGAAGGTCTCTCACCTCCTGGTAATTGGGAATATTGAGGACGTGCCTCGCATATTCATGAAGGTCTCTCACCTCCTGGTAAAGTGGAATATCGAGGACGTACCTGGGATATTCATGAAGGTCTCTCACCTCCTGGTAAAGGAGAATATCGAGGATGTACCTGGGATATTCGTAAATGTCTCTCACCTTTTGGTAATTGGGAATATCGAGGGCGTACCTAAGATATTCGTAAAGGTCTCTCACCTCCTGGTAATTGGGAATATCGAGAGCGTACCTGAGATATTCGTGAAGGTCTCTCACCTCCTGGTAATTGGGAATATCGAGGGTGTACCTGAAATATTCGTGAAGGTCTCTCACCTCCTGGTAATTGGGAATATTGAGGGCGTACCTGAGATATTCGTGAAGGTCTCTCACCTCATGGTAATGGGAATATCGAGGGCGTGCCCCGCATATTCGTGAAGGTCTATCACCTCCTGGTAATGGGAATATCGAGGACGTACCTTGGATATTCATGAAGGTCTCTCACCTCCTGGTAATTGGGAATATCGAAGACGTACATTGGATATTCGTGAAGGTCTCTCACCTCCTGGTAAAAGGGAATATCAAGGGCATACCTGAAATATTTGTGAAGGTCTCTCACCTCCTGGTAATTGGGAATATCGAGGGCGTACCTGAGATATTCGTAAAGGTCTCTCACCTCCTGGTAATTGGGAATATCGAGGGCGTGCCCCGGATATTCGTGAAGGTCTCTCACCTCCTGGTATTATAAACTTGAATGTGGTATGAGGCAGGCTTACTTGGATTGCCGCAGGCACTTAAAAGGGGTGGAACACTTGGATAGCCTCAGGTGTACAAAGTACTGGAATACTTTGGATGAACATAAGTATTTAATGATACGATCTGGGACCACTCAGGCTGGTCCAAGTGTAAGAAGGCATACCTGGGTAACCACAGGCGCACAATGTGATGGAATACTTGAGTGGCTACTAGTATTCAATGATACAATTTTGAGGACAACTCAGACAGGTTGAGTGTCATGGAAAGGGAGTATCCGAACAGTGGCCGGTACTCAAAGACAAGAGGATACTTGGACAGTCACGAGCATCCAAACTTTAAAGACAACTCGAATAGGTCGAGTGTCAACAAAGAGAGCACTTGAGTAACGGCATGCACTCAAAAATAGGGGGATACCTAGACAGTCGTAAATATCAATACTCTGGGGACAACTCGAACAGGGCGAATGTCGATAAGAGGGAGTACTCAGCAGGTGATGGGTACTTAAAGACAAGGGGATACTTAGACAGTTGCAAGCACCCAAACTCAAGGGACGATTCAAATAGGTCGAGTGTCAAGAAGAGAGTACCTGGATAGTGGTAGGTACTTTAAGACAAATGGGGATTAGGATATGCTTACCTGGCAATATCTCTGATCTTTGAGAGTATGTCTGCTATTTGCACAATATGCACACATGATTGTATATGTTGTAAATTTATGAGTTCAAATGAGATTCATGCATGATAATTTTGTCAATTTTGCATCATCTGATTTCCACTGGGGATGATTTTGAAAGACAACCTTCATTTAGAATGTAGATGTCTTGAGCATGCCAGATGAGGGACTTTTCAGTCTGAAAGGACTTTTCACTCACTCTCTTGGAAAATGCTATCCTGACCATTAATGCAGGATTTATAAGGACCACACTATCTGATTGTCATCATGTCAACAGGGGTCCGAGTATTCTCGCAAGTGGTACAACTTTACCATTGTGAGAGGTCTTTAGTGAAATTGTGATGAAGACTTAGTCAATAGCTCATCAAATGGGACCGTCGAGGTCAAGGCTCATGTACGAAGTGCCGCACGATCATATCCGGGTTTGCAAGTCAAGAATCCTGTGAAAAGAGATAGAATAATCTTGCTCGTACTTCTTCGAGTGATGTTTATGTACACATGAAATCCTACGTTAATTTAAGTGCCCCTAGTCTGAAGAGACTTTTACAATGGGAATGTAGTGTAGACTTGGCTCATATGTAAGAGGGTGAGAGTTGGCGACTGTCTCAGCATTTGTCACTAGTTTTTCTTGTCAGATGGAGGTTCTATGGACCACAACAACTTTTTCTTGGCTGTATTTTTTACTGGGGGGCATTGGCATTGCTTTTACTAGGCACACTACTTTTTTATTCCCCTATGTTTATTCTAGTTCTTCATTTATGGGCATTGACCTTGCTTTTACCAGGTACACTGCTTTTTTATGCCCTTGTTTTTTCATTCTTGTCGTTAGAGGAACTAGCCTAGGCAAGTTCGATCACGACACTGTTGTTAGACTCTTGAGTCTTCATCTTCAGCTAGCGCTCTAGACTATGCTGCTTAAATGGCAGTAACTTCTGTTTTGCCTTCACGTGATGGTGAAATTACAGACTCACTTGGGTTGTACAATGTATACAAATGCATAGAAAGGAAATTGCTCTTTGTCATTCTAAGGCACTTAATTTAACGCGAGTGTTCATATCCAATAAAGACACCCGAAGATTGATGCAAGTGCGAGCAAGAAAATTTCTATCTCTCTTCTCACCTTGTGATGCTGCTTCGTCTCTGATCTGCCTCAGTGTGGGGTGGTTCTTGACGGGGGTAGGACAGAAATTTCACCAGTGTATGGGGCTCAATGGGGTGAGTGATGGAATGCCTCTCACTATTTTGGTTATCGTACCATTCGCGAGAGAACTCTTTACCCTGCAGCCATGAAATCTTCTGCACTCATCTCACAAGTGTATAGATGGGGGGGGGGGGATTGTGTGTATGATATGGCTTGCCTTTCATCATTCTGACGCGCCTCATCCAACATGCTCGATTAATCTTGTATTCTTCATTTAGCTGTCTATTCTAATAATTCTCAATGGAATCAGTGATTTAGACAAACAAAATCATCATGCAAAAATCCATTTGGAAAAGGCATGCAGCATTTTAAATGTGATGGAGTTTGTACTCTCAGAACAAATGAATGGTTTCGGCTCAAAAAGACATTCTTGGTAGCTTTAAGGGTCAACAGAATAGTATTGTTAAATTTTGAACATCAAAAGGGTTATTCATAAAGGGGTGTCGATGGTTGCCCCTATTGATTAGGGATATGGCACATGAATGATCAGCCAAGGATTAGGAATTTGATCGGGCATCTCTGCTTTTGCCCTTGTAGGAGAGAAGACGTACAAGTAGATCAATTAGTCTGGCCAAAATCAAATGTGACTTGAGGCCTGAAGATTTTCTGTCATTTGCTTTGGCGATTACTCATGATGCCATTTCGTTTAGGAGAGTTTGTCATGCCTCTCATTGATTTATTATTCTTGTCAAGTGATCCTGCAACAAGACATGCTTCTCATTGATTTCTTATCCTTGCTTTTGACAGTCAGGTGATCCTGCAACAAACAAGAGGGAATGTGTTAGTCATGAACTCTTTCAAGAGTCGAATAACTGGAATTGATACAACTTTTTCATTGGTTTGTAGATGATTGGGTGAACCTAAAGTGAGAGGGGGACACGAAGTCCTATGTCCCTTGCTTCGTTAGGTCAATTATTCTCTAAATTGGCTCATGGATGACATGTCTTTTTACACGAAGCCAGGTAAATTTGACGTGGGTCATTTCTACGTACTAGCTTGGCTAGTATTGGTTTGCCAAACCTAACCATTAAGTTTGGCTCTTGAATCCTGATGCTTCCTGCCAATAGGGAGAATATGTCAAAAGTGAATTCAAAGAGGGGGGAGTATTGGAAACGATACCAAATTACTATTCTTCAAAGTTTGTATTTGCTGACTCCTAGGGATATTTGAATATTAATGACAGCCTTTTCATCTCGGCACAGTTTGACATTTCTTTCAATTGGCCTTCCTCACTCATGGCCATGTATGCATGATTGATGGTCATTGATTCATCTTCAATGCCTTCCTTCTGTGGAATTTTCTTTTGTCTTTGACTATATGATCATTAGTAGCATTAGGCAAAGTCATGTACTTCAAGTTTCTATGGAATCTGAGATGGATAATAAGAACTTCCACTTCTCTGATGGCAATCACTTCTTGGGAGAGCATGCGTCTGGAACATGGAGTGAGGTTTCTAGGCCCTAAGTCATTATTTGAATAGGGACTAGAGATCATTTCAATTGTCTGGATTTTCTCTCTGTTGACAGTAGTCAATTCAAAGGAAGAGAAGAAATTCCTTTTTTGTGCTTCTGGGCTTGTCGAAACTTGAAATCCCATTGATGAAACCACAGCATCCTGCCTTGAGCTATCATGTTATGCATGCTTCAAGTTCGATAGAATGCCTGTGCCTATTATGTCCAATCTTTTGTCTCTTGTAGATAGAAGAGAGAGGATGTCATTTTTGACATTATGTTCAGGGAATAGGACTTACCTTTTTTGAAGTGGGATGATCTTCTCTGTTTGCCCCACTACCTTCTTGGAAGTGTGTCTTTGAATTCGGTGAGTTCACATGATGCGCCGGCTTCAAATGCCTTTTGTCACGCTAAATCAAAGGGGATGGTGCTCAAACATAAAGCATGAGGGTTAGAAAGACAAACGTGCTTAAATTTATCATCTTGTTTTGACAAAAGCTTTTGGGTGATGAAATATTTTTTATTTTCAAAATACGTCTTTGGGGGAGAAAAAGCATGAGGAAGCCCAGCCCAAATTTCTCAAAGTATTCTTCTTGAATGATAATTTTTTCATGGTTGGATAGCATCACCGAGCTGGTTTGGGATACCGCCTCATGCTCTCAAAATATTTTCAACTTTATTTAATAGGTGGATTTACATTTTGGAAAAGTGTTTTCAAAAGTTAGTTCCTCAAGCAAAACTGATGTTGAAAATAAAAACAAGCCAGACTTAAGAAAGATGTACAAGTTCCCATGTAGGGGAATACAAAAGGAAATTAAAAAGGGTTCTACTCGAGCGGACTTGCACCCATTTCCCCTTACGGTCCTTCATTGATGGTGTCCATGAAAAGGTCTCCAAACATGGTGGTCATGTCATTCGGCCCTTCTTTCTCTGTTGCTAAGAGTCGCACTTCATTGCCTAAATAATACCCGGCCTTCACTAGTCCTTGATAGATGCCAGCGGTATGTGCTTCGACATTTCTGCTCTGACTATCTTCAGAACTGAATACCGCGTTTACTTTGTCGGTGAGATCAAGGAGCGAATTGTCTTGGAATGAGAAAGCTTTAGTGTCTAACAGGTTTTGGATTCGACTCTTGAGGGCGGAGCACTCATCGCCTGAATGCCTTCGACTCTTGAGGGCGGAGCACTCATCGGTTGAATGCCCCACTTCTTCCATGTGATAGTCACATATTTTTGACGGGTCATAGTTGGAAAAACTTTCACTGTTGGGTCGTTTTGGCTCAATCGAAAGGAGGTTCTTTTTCCGGAGGACTGCCAGTACTTGTGACGGAGATCCAGGAAGAGGAGTAAATTGTCTCTTGTTGTTGTAACGCTGAGATGGCTGACGGCTGGTGGTCTGTTGCTGTCTTGCACTTGTCTGAATTGTTGGAGAATGATTGTAGGTTGCATTGACATCTACCAGGGGTTCTTTATCTTTCTTCATGCTGAACTTGCCCGTGGATGCAGGTTCAGTGAACCAACAATCCCTCAACCCTATCTCGATTCGCTCCCCTACTGGAATGAGTTGATTAAATGATTCGGCGATGGTGGTTACCATTCGATTGCAGTACTCGTAAGGGAGGGTTTTGATAAACATCTTTCTCAGCTCGAAATCGGTTGGTTCAGGACCGATTTGGGCGGCCAGATTCCTCCATCGGATAGTATATTCTTTGAACGATTCGTGCTTTTTCTTTTCGGTACGCTCAAGATCCTCACGAGAAGGGGTAATGTTCATTATGAACTTATACTGCTTGAGGAATGCCTCACTCACTTCACTCCATGTTTCGAGGAGATTCATGTTCTTTGTAATGTACCACCTCAGGGCAGGGCCTATTAGACTTGATTGGAACAATTGGATCATTAATGGTGCATTATTAACGTATTGGGTCATTCGAACTAAGTACATTTGCAAATGAGCCCTAGGACAAGTCGTGCCATTGTACTTCTCAAACTCAGGCATTTTGAATTTTTCCGGCATTTTGACATTGGAATAAATGGAGAGGTCCGTCAAAGTAGGATCTTGGAGGCCTTGCAGTTGTTTCAGCTTCTCCTCAAGCTTTCGAGGCGTTTGTCATGCTCGGTTTTAGAAAACTGTCCGGCCTAGCTTTCTCGATCATGGTTGGGTGCGGATCATCCTCCAATTCGGGCATGTTATCGTCGGTATCTCCACCTTGATCACCCCTAGTAGATGATTGTGGCAACAATACCTCAATTGAGGCCGGAGCGGGAGTGAGTTTGCCCTGGATTGAGTCTATCTGCTTTGAAAGTTGTTGAAGCACATTGAAGACTTGCTTCATTTCACTTTCCATGACCGCAATATGGCTTGGTACATTTTCTTCGGCCATTCTTGCTCTTGCTTTTGAACGAGTCTGGATCGGCGAATGTTGACGTTCCGTGATTACCTTGTCATGAATAAACAAGCGTGTGTGAATACAAGGCGTAAATAGGGAGTCAGTCCATGATGACGACCTAACCCTACTCATTTCGTTTATTCATGAAAAGGTAGACGATTTCCTAAGCATGGATTGAAAAAGGGCATGTGAGATGTTAGCATGGACCAAAAAGATATTTAATTTGAAAGGTGAAGAAAGCATGAATTGCAACACATTCTGAAAAAGATTTCTATCCCTTTTTGAGGCAAATGAAAATTCTTGCAAAAAATAACTTTTTAACATGCTTGAGAATAAAAACATTAACTGAAAGTAATTTCTTTTGCAAAAGTTTTTTTTTTTTTAACTTTATGCAATTACTTCCAAATTTAATTGACCGTGGTATTAAATCCTAGACTAGGTTAATGGACTACTAAACTTTTAAACTTAGCTCGGGATCTCCCAAGCCCATACCAATTCGTGACTTAGGTCTAAATTTTTAAATATGCAAGAGGTTATTAACTAGGAGTCGCCACTAATCAGTTTATGATAGGTCGATTAGACACCTAAGTAAAATAAAGAGAGATTTATTTTACTTCTACGAACCAGCGACTAAGTGTACGGGGACATGGTTACACTAAATTTCTCTAATGCCCTTTCGGTACCATTTCTTTTTTAATTTTCAAAAATGTTTTTTGCAGGCAGCTGATTTGTTTTAACCCACACGGGTGCTCATCAATTATTAAAACATTCAAATAATAATAAATAAATTGCATCACACAAAGTGAGCAATCATTTTTTTTTTTTTTTGGGTTTTCTTAAAAATTAGAATTCTTTTATCAAAATGCATTTTTAAACTAAATGACTTAATCTTATTAATATGCAAATTCTAATTAAATGGGCCTATTATGCAAACTAATTATTATGCACCTCATGACCTAACTTCACTAATTAACAAGTTCTGATTAAATAATCCTATTATGCAAACTAGTTAACATGCACCTAGTATTTTTGGATTTTTCTTAATTGAAATTCAGAATTTATAAAGATCCTAATTAATCTATCTAAAAAGGGATAGTTTTCTAATTTATTCTAGGGATTAATTTGACTTAAACCCTATCCTATCTTAGAAAATTATTGTTTTTTAGAAAAATGAGATTATTGAAATATGCAAAGATTATCTTGAATCAATCCTAATTTATTCCAAAAATTATCTAAAAATGCAATCCTAAAAATGCAATCCTAATTTACTAAACCTACATGTCTAATTTACTAATTCTAGCTGTTCATGTGGAATTTTGATTTTTTTTTATTTTTTTGGTTTTTTAGTTTTTTTTAAAGATAAGTAATCATTGAATAAATATTAAATCTAGCTATCAACAAAATAAAGGATTAAAATAATCGAAAAAAATAACCTCGTTGTCTCACAAAGTCGATTAATGATTATCTTAACCCTAATTATCACGACAAAGAGATCAAAATAATTAAAAATTTGATCCGAAGTCTTATGGATCAAATTAATAATTATAGTGATTTAACAATTAAAATTCTATCAAAAAGCCCAAAAATTAATATAATTAAAAAAAATAATCCGATGTCTCGGATTAAATTAATAATTACAATAATTATGGACAAAATCTATCATGCCCCGATCCTTCGAGCGCGCGCACATCCCACTGCGGTCGATAGAAATGCGACTTCCAGGACACGTCGCCAACCCATTCATTTTTATTACACATGCGGAAGCGAAACAATTCCCCTGACAACATTTAGCTTGGGATAGAAAAGCAGGCAATCAATCACAACCAAACAAGCTTTCTTATAAACGCATAAGTTTATATACAACACTGGATTGTCTACAAAATAGACCAGCTCAACAAAAAAGGGAACTGTCCTACGACCAACTTGTCAGACACGTTCACCGATTCTTCAGCCTCCACCTTCCGAACTCCAGGACTTCCGGTCCTCCACGACCGTCATCTAGGGACCTGAAATATTATCCCACAACCGGGATGAGACTACGTCTCAGCGAGTCCTACCCTCTAAAACTCAATTAGGAAGAAAATACGCCTCAGGGCGCTCTAGCCACACAAATAGGATAGAGGGCTTACCTCGCCTCAGTCCCTTTCCTGCACGTTAGTACAATTCATATTCAACAATACTCGCACAAGCTGAAACTACCGACATACCCATCGATCTATCAATTTAGTCAATCCAATTGATATCATACGATCCACACATCTATCAATTCATATCATCTATTAAACCATACCATCTATTCATCCATCAATACAATTACGGCTCGCACAAGCTGTAATGGATGCAATGCTCTCACAAGCTGATATAGATGGTCATTGCTCTCACAAGCTGACATACAATGCTCACACAAGCTGACAATGATGCTCACACAAGCTAATACATATATAAACCAATTGCTCGCCAAAGCTGATAATTCAATAATAAACCAACTCATACCTCAATTCAATCAATCAATCAATCCAATCGATTCAAACTGGTCATACAAACCAATTACGGTGCTAAAAGCCAACACCGGGTATTTTCAAGTTAAATACCACAACTTCATCAATATCACTCAATTCCACACTTTTGGAATAATTAACCATAATCATCAATCACTCAATTTCTCAATTTAAACATACAATTAACACAAACTGACCGCATTCTTTGCGATGAGCGCGAAATTCTAACGACCGGCCATCCCTAAGCATAATTTTCAAAATTATTAAATAATTAAATTTAATTCCGAAAATTAAATAATTAAATATTATTTTATAATAATATAATTTAATAAAATAATATTTATAAATTCGAAATAATTATTTAATTAAAAATAATTAATTAGGGCTTAAACTAGATTACACTAATTTAAACATACAATTAGCCCTAATTCAACATCCATTAAACTAATCATACAACTAATCTAATTTACATTAAAATAATCTAATTTAATCACATAAACCTAATTAGACTAATGTAAACACCCCTTAAGCGTCATTAACTCACTAAGCAAGAATTAGAGGATAAACTCACCGGTTTTGCGTGCCGGTGAGTTCACGGCGACCACGACACAAAGGCGGTCGATAAACCCCAAAACGGCGACACCAACGGAGGCCGGGAAGACACTAAAAACGGGCCTTGAAGTCTGGAACTTCTTGCTATCTTCTGCTTCTGATCTGGGCTGAACTGCAGAGAAGAAACCAGCAACTTCAACGGCAAAAACGAGCCGATCGGAGCTCCGGTGAGCGGGTGGTTGGCAACCGGCGACTCCCGGGGCTCAAGGGGATCTTGCTGGTGGTTGGTATGGGTGTAGGTAGGGTAGAAATGGGGAGAAATGGCTGAAAACCGTGAAACGGGCGAAACAGCGGAACCGGGCGAGTCCGGACAGTCCGGCGAGCGGCGGCCGGGCGGCCATACGGGGACGGCCGGAGAATCGTTCCGGCGAGCGGCGAGGTGCTTCGGAACGGTCTGGATGTCGTCTTCGCGAAGATGGGTGGCTCGTTTGCTGATTCAACCGGGAAGTTAACGTTTTACTCGAATCTTTGGCGAAAGGTCGGCTGGAGCAGAAACTGGAACAAGGGGAAAACAAGGGAGGAAAACGGCCGACGATGGCCTTCCGGGCATGCGACGATGGAGGGGCTGGTGAGATCGGTTTCCTCTGGTTCTCTTGAGCTTTTCCTAAGCCTCAACCATGGAGAAAGCCATGAATGAAGGAAGAAGATGGTTTGCTGAAGAGGGGGCCTCCTTCGTGGCTCACTAGAGCTCAACACTTGTCTAAACCTCATTTGCTTTGCCCCCACCATGACATCACATGACATCATCCACTCTCTCTCCTCAATCTTCCTCCACAACCTTGCCGCAGGTGCAAAATAGCTCTCCCCCATGGTATATGAATTTCATACATTTGTACATCAAATTCAATCAATTCTCACTCAATTCCACCCAATTGCAGCTCAATTAAATCAACCCATGTGTCCTTGGCCTTCTCATGACATTTCCCCATCAAATGATCCAACTTGCATCCCGAAGATTTGATTAAAAACGGCCCTCTGACAATCTCGAACAAAAACGGCCTTACTTTGCTTTTCTACCAAAAATCTCGGTTTGTAGAAAAAATCTTCTGGAGATGAGTCGACATTCCTAAAATGAATTGTGACTTGACAGAACTTCCAATTTTTGTAATCGGGTTCAATTTCTCGGTTAAATTCAATCTGGCGCGACTTTAGCGCGTCCTAATCTACCGGGTAGCTTTTAGGAATTTTCTGTGCAATTGACCTGTGGTTGATTATTCTCAAGCCACAAAGTGCATCTTCAATACCTTGGCGACTCTCGATTATCGTAGAAATCTCGAGGTTTCGATTACGGACACAAGGTACCCAAAACGACAGAAAAATTGGTCTAGTGCCGGTAGACGAGGATATTGCGATCAGGTGGAATCACCCACACTCTAATCACATATCTTAGTCGAATCGACCTATTACTAATCTCTGTTCGATTCAGACAGTGTCGTAATGATCCTTGCAGATTAATACGGTTGAGTAGCCAATTCATGGTCGAATTCTCAAGTCTATTGCGTTTAGATTCCTTAACGGCTTCACCTGATAGACTAGTTATCTTGTGAGTGGCCAACTCAGAGAAGAAAGCTATAGACGCAAAGATGAATTGCCCGACTTATTTAATTGACACCAGAATTGGAAAATCGGGATGTCACAAAATCCCTGTTGATAATGCTTACAATATTTACTGACATCAAATATTACAACTTAAATAGATAAACTAAAATGAGATAAAATAAAATAAATGAAAAGAAAAAGCTAAACTACCTAAAGAAAGAGGGGGTTTCTTTGTAGCGTTGATGGGCGCCATACGCACGGTGGCCGCGTCCGGACTCCGGCGGGAACCGGCGGACGGCGACGGTGAGGGGTTCAAGCTCGGAGCAGCGGCGGCGGAGGCGGGCTGGACCATGGGTCGCCGGGCGTCGACGTTGGCAACGGTGAGCGGGTTGGCACGGCCGAGGTGCGGTGGAGACTGCGCGGGCTATTGGTGCAGGCATCGGGCACTAGCGTCGGGCACTCAAGGCGCGCAAAGAAGAACGATGAGCGGGCGAAATGCTGGTGCGGTGGCGTCGACCGAGTGGGGGTGGACCACCGAGTTGCGGGCGGGGTTGTAGGCGTTGCGGGGCTGGCGGCGCTAGCGTCGCAGGGAGGTCGAGCAGCGGTGATGCGGCGGGCGGCGTTGAGCGCCGGGTGCAGCAGCAGGGGGACTGCGCGGACGTCGGGCGCCTGGTAAAGGGAAGCAGCAATGGCGGTGTTCGCGGCGTCGATGAAGCGTCGGCAGCAAAGCACGGTGGCGGTGCTACGGGTCAGCGGCGGAGGTCGATGCGGGCGTCGGCGAGGGCGGCGACGATTGGGGGCGTGGCGGATGGAGCGGCAAGGCGCGAGCGTCGCGCGAGGAAGACAAACAAGAACCTGTTTTTCTTTTTCTTTTTTTTCTTTTCTCTCACCTCACGTCACTCACCGGTCTTCTCTCTCCTTTCTCTCGTTTCGCACCGACTTTTCCCTTTTCTTGTCGGGAAAGAAAAGGGAAAAGACTCTTTGACCAAGGCGACGAGGCCTTCTTCTTACGCCGATTTTTCTTCGAATTCGCTCTTGAATTTTTCTCTCAAATTTCTTCGGTCTCCTCTCCCTCACACTTTTCTCTGCACCTTTTTTGCACGAATTCTTTTCACGATTTTTTCAACTCTCGCTCTTGAAATTTTTCGAATTTTTCTGGTCGTCCCACCACGTATTTGCTCTCAAATTTTTTCGACCAAAAGCTCAAATTTTCGCACCTCCCTGAACCCTGTGCAGGTCAACTCCTTTTTATAGTGGTTCCGATCGGCCGCTTTCTATGGAAAATTTTAAACTTCCATCTTCTATTGCATTAAATCATGGATGCAAATCGGAGCATGATTTCGCAATCAGCTCGATTTTTCATCGATTCCTTCCATTTTATCATAATCATTGCCCTTTGCTCGCCTGATTTTTCAATTGTTTCTACATTTATCAAAATATGAATACTCATCAAAATTTCAAACTTCCATGCATAATCAATCAAATCAATCTTCCCCATTTCTATTTTTTCTTTTCAAAATGCAATTTTATTTTTCCAAAATTAGGTGTCAAAAATTGAAAATAGAAGGCTGTTAGTTTTCAATTGAATGGGCGACAAAATAAAGGCCAGAAGCTAGAGTTGGTTCATATTGATGTGTGGGGACCTGCTCAGGAACTCTCTTATGGTGGTAAGAGATATTTTGTCACATTCATTGATGATGCAACAAGGAAGACTTGGGTCTATGCTCTTAAAGAAAAATCAGAAGTATTTGGGATGTTCGTAATGTGGAAGACCATGGTAGAAAAAGAAACGGGTTATCGATTAAAGCTCTGAAATCTGATAATGGTGGAGAATACACAAGTAAGAAATTTGCAGAATATTTGAGTCGAGAAGGCATACACGGGCTAAAGACTGTTCCTAGAACTCCTCAAGAGAATGGTGTAGCTGAAAGAATGAACAGGACTATTCTAGAACGTGCGAGATGCATGAGACTACACGCTGGTCTCCCGCTACACTTATGGTCTGCCACAGTTGATGCAGCTGTTTATCTTATCAACAGAAGTCCTTCTAGTGCGTTGGATGGAGAAATACCACAAGAACGGTGGTCAGGTAAAAAGATTAATTATTCACATCTAAAGGTGTTTGGTTGTATTGCATATGCTTTGATTGACAGGGAGGATAGGAAAAAGCTTGATGCTAAGTCCCAGAAGTGCGTCTTTATAGGATACGGTGGCGACGAGTATGGCTATAGGCTTTGGGATTATGAGAATAACAAAGTCATCTGCAATCGCAATGTGGTATTCCATGAAGAAAAGATGCACAAGGATCGTCAGATAGAGACAGAGCATGAGAAGGTAGTACAACCAGAATATGTCGAATTAGACACAATGCCCGTGAAGATGTTTCTAGTAGATCATAGTTCACTTGAAAGAGAGGTTCAAGATGAGCCTATTATCAGTGAAGAGGTAGTTCAAGAAGAACGCAATGATTCGGAGCAAACGAATGACCCTAAAAGTACCTGTCTTGAGAAGGTCTACCCGTGTGAGAAAGCCAAAGGTAATTTTTTATCCATCAGCTAATACTGTTCTGAGCCATGTCTTATATACAGATTAAGGAGAATCGGAGACTTACAATGAGGTAAAGGCAGACACGTCTCACTTGCAATGGGAGTGTGCTATGAAAGATGAGATGAGCTTGTTACTTCAAAACAAAACTTGGGAGTTGACCAAGTTACCCACAGGTAAAAAAACTTTATTAAACAAATGGGTGTACAGGGTTAAGAATGAATCAGATGGTAGTATTAGATACAAGGCGAGACTTGTAGTCAATGGCTTTTCTCCAAAAGAATGGATCAACTACTTTGAGATATTTTCACCTGTAGTGAAAATGACATCAATTAGAGTTCTGCTGAGTATAGTTGTAGTGGAGGATCTTCATCTTGAGCAGTTAGACGTAAAAAAAACGTTTTTACACGGTGACTTAGATGAACTATACATGGCACAACCTAAAGGTTTTGAAGTCAAAGGTAAGGAGCACATGGTATGTCGCTTGAAGAAAAGCTTGTATGGCTTGAAACAAGCTCTGCGGCAATGGTACCTAAAATTTGATGGTTTCATGCAAGAAAAAGGATTTGCACACTATGAGTCTGATCACTGTGTTTATTTTTGCAAATATGATGATGGTGACATTGTGTATCTCTCTTTATATGTGGATGACATGCTAGTGGCTAGTTCTAATATGAAGAGAATCGTAGAAGTGAAGAAGATGTTATCATCACAGTTTGCTATGAAAGACTTGGGAGAGGCCAAAAATATTTTAGGCATGAAAATCATCAGAGATAGGAAAAATAAGAAATTATGGTTGTCGTAGGAGACTATGTGAACAGGGTGTTAAAGAGATTTAACATGGACAAGGCAAAACCGGTTGCAACTCCTCTAGCAAATCACTTCAAACTTTCAAAGGATATGTGTCCAAGCACTCAGGCTTTGAAAGATGAGATGGCGGTAGTTCCATATGCATCAGCAGTGGGGAGTTTGATGTATGCCATGGTGAGCACGAGACCATACATTGCACATGCAGTGGGAGTTGTGAGTCGATATATGCAAAACCCAAGTAGAAAGCATTGGAATGCAGTTAAATGGATATTGAGATATCTAGCGGGTACTTCTAATTACTCACTTTGTTATGGTGGTACATCTCTAGAGTTGCGGGGTTATGTAGATGTAGATCATTCGGGTGATGAGATAGTAGTAAGAGTACCACTGGATATGTCTTTACAGTTGCAGGTACAGTAGTGAGTTGGGTATCTCAACTACAAAAAGCAGTGGCTTTATCGATGACAGAGGCAGAATATGTAGCGATTACAGAAGCCTCCAAGGAAATCATGTGGTTACGAGATTATATGGAGGAGTTACATCGAAAATAGCTAGTCAGTACACTTTGGAGTGATAGTCAAAGTGCAGTGCACTTAGCAAAGAATGTAGCTTAACACTCAAGGACTAGACATATTAAGAAGCGTTATCACTTTATCAGGTCAGCATTGAAAGATAAAGAGTTAAAGCTACAGAAGATTGATGGCTCGAAGAATCCAGCTGACATGATGACCAAGGTAGTATACAGAGAGAAGCATATTTTTTGTACTACTACCATTGGTATTACTCCATGTTGATTGATGAGGAGTATCGCAGAGGCACAAGTTTTTCAACTACTATTTCTTGAAGAAGATGGATGCAAAGTTGCTTGGTGCTTGGGTATATTTGTCTTCAAGTGGGAGATTGTTATAGATGAAGTCAAATATTTGTTTTTAGGGGCTTTTTTGTCTTTTCTATTAGATTTCCTTTTAGGTTAAAAGTGGTATCTTTATATTAGCGATGGAAAAACCCTAGCCATAAAAAGACACTGAAAAAGGAAATAGAGAGGCAAGAAAAAGAGAGAAGAAAAAAGTGAGTTTTTCTTGATAAAGGTTCTCAATCTCTTTGTGTCCTGATCTTGAGAGAAAATCGTCGTTGTATTCCAACTTTTTCGAAGTCTAGTGGATTCGCAGAGTGCCTCTGTGCGGAGACGTAGCCTAGGTTTGGGTGAACTTCGATAACAAATTTTCTGGCGTATTCATCTAATTCCGCTCTTTTATTATTATATTATGTCTGGTGAATTGTTTGCGAGCGTTATTTTTCTGGAATCGACGTGCGATTTCGTAATAGGAGGGAGGGGGGAGAGAGGGAGAGTGAAGTGGAAGTGAGAAGTCTGCACTATTTGTAGTAGATAAAAAGTGAAGCACAGAGATATTGGTCATTATGAATAGGTTGTCATTGGCTCATTACCTATGGCTATGGCTATGGCAATGGAATTGGGCCATGTGCTTTTGGTCAATCTCACACATTAAGGAGACTGTTAGAATATTTAATTTATTAAATAATTTCTTCATCTAACAATTTAAACTTGTAAAACATTTGACAGAAGTATCGCAAAATTTTACAATTGCCCCATGTCACCACATCATCCTTTACCTTGAGGATTTATGGAACTCCAATCAAAGTGCATCCATTTGGAAGAAGGAAAATAAAAGTTTTACATTAGATGACCAACAAAAAGCCCCATGACTTCGTTTGAGATTATGGTAAAATTCAATTGTCATTGATGAAATCCACTAATTCTAGATAGAGCTAAGATGCATTTAGTTAATCACACTACATGGGAATAATGCAATGTCAAAAGTATACCACAATTTTCTGTCCTAGGCCTACAGGGAAATGAACAAACTCAAGATTTTACTTCTTCCTTCTCTTTACAGTCAACATGCATTTTAGAATTAGGGTTTGCGAAAAAACTGCATCAGATGGTACAGTGCCCCAAAATAGCTATCGATCGGTCAATAGGACGAACAACATCTGACCTGTAAAGGAAAAGACAGCATGAATAATAAAAGTCGTAGGCCCCATCTAAAATTTTGGATTATTGACAAAAATCACGTGAATTGCCATTTTCATGGGGTAAGTCTTTTCTTTTTTTTTTTTACTACAATTTTTGTAGAGAAAATATTGCGGACAAAATATCTGCCACGTCTTTTTTAATATAGACCATTTACTTATCGCCGCATGTCCAAGTTGGGCTCACTTTCAGATTTCTTCTCTCCTCCGTTATCCCCTCTCTCTTCCATCTCATTTCTTCTCCTTCCTTATACTCCTCACCATACATGGAGCTGTCCAAATTTGACGCAGAATCCACTTCCAGCCGCTTTAGATCTAGCCACGACCGGCACATCCATGGCCGTGACTGCGAAGTCAATCCGGACTGCCATGGGAAGCCACAGTAGGCAGCTACTGCGAGCTTAAAAATCAATAGGAAAAATAGAGGAAACCATATCTGAGCCCACCGCAACCTCATCCTAGAGCCCACCGTCGAGCCGTAGCCACCGCACCCACTGGCGACCACCTTCCTCTGCCTTCCAGATCTGAAGTCTCTTTTCCAAGTGACCATCTGGCTAGGAGGGAGTCTACGGCCTTCAAAGAAGAAAATGGACTTGGTGAGAGCATCTCTGTAGTTGTAGCGAAGCAAGGATGGTGGTGCTTTAATGGGAATTGGCATTGCAGAGAAACAGAAGCAGAGTGGAAGTGTATTTTCAACTTGGCAAATCTGTTAGAACGGATATGACAATCAGTGAATGGTCTATTTTAAATATGACGTGGCAACTAAGTTAAACGTGTTCCAATAAACTATTTTCAACTTTTAAGCAGAATCAACAAATACACTTGTTCTTTTATTGTCGTCGCTCTTTGAGCACAACAAATACACACGTAGACGTTGCAAAAATTAGGCACAAGCATAGAACACAACTGCAAATGTCATAGATGTAATGAATTTTGCCGTTGAAGATAACCCCCAATAGAAAATGGGTTCACTCAATTTACCATTATATTGTCTGCCGAGAATGGACTTATTGGGTTGGGATTGAGGGCATCATATAACTCCTCCAAATTCAATTTTATGGCTGGCCCATCATGATAGAGTTGTGGAGTTTGAAAGAGGAAAGTAATATCAAAATAGAGAGATTTTGTACTCTATTAATGGCATAGATATAACTTATACTATAACTTTGTAAGCCCTAAACTCCTGTTGTATATTGGATTAATATATGTTGTAGTTTTAACTTATAGCTTTAAAACTAATAGTGATAGTAAAGAGATTGTTCAATGCGGTACCGTAATTTTCCCTTTCTGATTTTGAGAGGGTTTTCCACATAAAAATGTGCGTGTCTTCTTCTCTATTTTTCTCTTCAACATTTCGCATTCCTATGGTATCAAAGCCTCATTCAGCGAAATAGCAGGGCGATGAAGATGGATGAATGGAAGGTGAAGATCGATCGGTTTCATGGCAAGGACATTGGTTTATGAAAGATGCAGATCGAGCATCTGCTATATTAGAGGAACTTGCATCAACCTCTGTAAAAAAAAGAAATCAGGTTCGATCAAGCAAGAAGATTAGGAATTGTTAGATCGGCAAGCCCTAAGTGTGATTTGTCTTACATTGGTGCGAACATTGCCTTCAATGTCGCCAACGAGAAGCAACAACAAATTTGATGAGGGCTTTGTCCAACATGTATGAGAAGCCCTTTGCATCAACTAAGATATATTTGATGCATTGGGTTTCTATCTAAGGATGGACGAAGGTGTTTACGTGACAAATTACATCAACGAATTCAAGGAAATCACTATTAAAATGAGTCTACTGGCAATCATATTAGGGGACAAGGTAAAAGCTTTGATTTTCTTATCTTCTCTACTTGAAAGTTGGAGTGCTACTGTGACTGTGATAAACAGCTCCTTTGGTTAAAAAAACATGTGATAAACAGCTCCTTTGGTTTAAAAAACAGAGTTTCAAGAGAATGGAGATTGCACCTTAGCGAGGATTTTCATAGAAGAGAATCGAATGAATATTCAGGTGTTGACTTAAGTAGTAAAGGCAAAGGGAGAAGCAATCAACGAGGTTATAAATTGGACTATGGTAGATTGAATTTCAAAGGGAGAAGCAATCAACGAGGTTATAAATTGGACTATGGTAGATTGAATTTCACAGGGAGAAGCAAGTCAATACCTCATGGTGAAATAATTTACTAGAATTGTGGTAAGAAGGGTCATTTGAAACAAGATTGTGAGCCCCAAATAAGAAAAATGAGTATCGAAATCAATAGGAGAAAATTGTTAATGCAACCTTTAAAAAGACACTTGCCCATGATGCTTAACATTGATTGTCAATAGTCCAATTAAATCTTGGATTCTAGACTTGGGTGCATCATTTCAGTCAACTTCATGCAAGGGATAAATGTATAATTTTGTTGCCACAAACTTTGGACAGGTTTATCTTGGTGATGATGAAGCTTTGGATACCGTGGACAAATGTAATGTTAATATAAAGATTGTGAACGATTATGAATGGGAGTTGCAAAATATCAAATTTGTTCTTGGCCTTAAGACAAATCTGATCTCTATTGTTCAATCAGACAACGTAAGATACGCATTTTTGGGGACTGATCGTGGCAGATTTTTAAATGCCTTATGGTTGTAGCACAAAGAACAATGTTGGGAACACTATAGATGACTGAAAGTAGCAGAGTAATAGTAGCACTTGTTGACTTAGAAGCTAGTTCCAAACTGTTGCAACTGGACAGATAAGCAAAAAAGGGATGATGGTGTTAGCATCAAACAGAAAACCGTCTAATTTGAAGTACATAAATATCGGTCTATGTGAAGATCGTGTTCTGGTAAGTAAAAATACGTCAGTATTTTAAAAATTGAAAGAAAGCCAAGAAAAGCAAGATGAGAGCTGGTACTTACAAATGTTTAGGGGGGCAGCTCCTATGCATTCCCTTAGAAGGTCATGCTATCACGTCACATTCATTGAAAACTCAACTAGAAATGTATGTGTCATTTTCTGAAAAATAAAATTGATGTGTTTGCAATTAGTCAAAAGTGAGATTGGCTTGAATATCAAATTTCTAAAGTTCCATAATGGTTGTGAGTAAGATAGCGAGGAGTATATGTAGTTTTGTGAAGAATTGTATTAGGATGACAAGAATAGTTCCCAACATATCATGGTAAACAAAGTTGTTGAAAGGATGAATAGAACTTTGAATGACTATGCAAGAAATATGAGTATGCACGTAGGAATACTGAAAATATATATACATAGGATTATCCAAAACATTATGGGCAAATGTAATTAACACAGCAACAGATCAGAACTGTTGATTCGCTTCCTCGGTTGTTCAAGCTACCAATTTCTTGAGTGCAATTTGTCAAACGTGTGGTCCATATTTATTTTTTTTGCGTCAAAGCGTGGTCCAAGTTTGGATACTTAATTATTCATGTATTTTCTTGATACGTCTACTTGTGATGTAGGGCCGAAGCGGGTGCTTATTGACACGTGAAGTCTGTTGGATGCTTTAGTTCTCCTAAGTGCTATTTGATATCAAGTGGATATACAAGTGTTATTTGAGTAGCGATGTCGATATTTTTTATTCCAAGGCGTGCATATTCAAAATATATTGACCTTCAATCATTGCTATGTCAAATTTTGCGCTTAATTTATCATTTCCTTTTTTTTTGTGTTTTGATTGTCTGACGTGAAAGTTAAAAAGAAAAAGGTTTCGTTTTCCTGTTTGGTTATCTTAGAATGCATCTCATCTGAAAATATATATATATATATATATATATATATATATATATATTGCATGCATTTTTTATTTTAAATAAATAGAAAAAATGAAAATTTCGTGCTTGTCATTTGTTAATGATTGTTCAATTTTATGTTAGGATGAACATTGCTTTTTACATTGACAATGTTTCTTGGTTCATGGATTGCATGTAAATTTATAAGATACTGCATATTGGAAACTGCTTATTGTGTATTTGCATATCTCGAAAATTTATATCTACATATCTAATTGTATTCCCATTTGTACATGTCTACGATTTTGCATATCTTGCATATTGGGATAGGACTTCGTATAATATTTGTGTCATGACTATTATCATGTTAGAATAATTAGGATGGATTTTGCATGAATGACTGTTTTAGTGCACATCTAGGATATCTAGATTGCATTGTTTAAACTGCCATATTCACACGTGACAAAACCTTGAGCTGTGTTGGGCAAAAATTAGCCTTGTTGTTACTTACGCCTAAGGCTGAGCCCAACAATTGGACTAGACTAGATCAAACTGAGCGGTTCTAAGCAGTTCCAATTCTAAGTGTAGAATGAAACCACCCAAATCGGGCCAAACTACTATGTTATTTCTTTTAAATTTTTCCTTTCCTTGTAAAGAGTAAAAACAAAAAAAAATGGAATTGCCAAAACCCTAAATCAGACTGGGACAAACCAATCCGATTCCAATTCCGGTTTTAGTAATAGACCCAACTCAAAAACCAATCTCCCCTAATTACGCCTCGGGATTTAAACCCTGTGAGCAGTAAATGGAAAGTCTAAAAGTACACAAATAGGCTTAGACGAATGTAACAAAAGGAAGTGAATATGGAATTGTGATATGCTATGTTATTCAATATAATAAATAAAGTGTTTTCCTAAAATGAACCTTAAACATGGAAATTGAATTTAAAATAATGCAATCTAAAATGACATGCAATACTATGAGAATGAATCGATTGGTATAATATGAATATTCAAATTCCCCTAAATGCACTCCTAGACATATTTTTGTGATTTTTTTAATGAAGATGCAATCTAAAATTACTAGCATGCAAGATATGATATTTTTTTTATATTTTCATTTTATGACATGTGATTGTGGAAAGAAACGTGCGAATATGGATATTAAATAATGCACGCTAGATATCCTGGATCTGCACTAATACAATTATTCATGCAAAATACACCTAGTTATTCTAACATGGCAATAGTCATGGCACAAATATAATGCGAGATCCTATCCCAATATGCAAGATATGCAAAATCCTAGACATGTACAAATGGGATTACAATTAGATACGTAGATATAAATTTTCTAGATATGCAAATATACAAGAGGCAGTTTCCAATATGCAGAGTATCTAATAAATAAACATGCAATCCATGAACCAGGAAACATTGTCAATGTAAAAGGCAATGTTCATCCTATTATGCAATTGAACAATCATGAGCAAATGACATGCAAGAAAGCACTTTTATGTTCAGTTTTTCTATTTTTTTTTAATAAAAGAAAGATCCATGCAAAAGAGTACTTATTTTTATCACATGAAATGCATCCTAATGACAACCAAACAGGAAAACGAAACCCTCTTTTGTTTCCTACTTTCACCTCAGACAATCAAAACAGGAGGAAAAACAAAATTAAGCGCAAAATTAGGCACATCAATGATTGACGGTCAATAAATTTTGAATATGCACGTGATCTGAATTCTGAATATCAACATCACTACTCAAATGGGTATCAAAAACACTTTAGGACCACTGAAGCATCCAAGAGATTTCACATATCAAAATGCACCCTTTTAGGCCCAACATCACACGCAGACATATCGAGAAAATTTCACGAATCATTAATTATCCAAATCTGGACAACACGTATGACAAACTGCACTCAACAAGTCGGTTGCCTGAACGACCGTGCAAGCGAATCGACAATCTTGATGCGGGCCATGTCTCCAGGAGGATGGTAGCAACTGGTTGTCTTGATATGGATTCAGACGGATGGACACAGCTTTTTGGTGAGGACTAGGACTTGGAGCGAACAGACCGGCATAGGGGACGACCGCCCCTCGTCACTAAGGAACAATCGTATGGACTGTCCGATTCCGGAACCACCTGGGCAGCGTATGGGATGGAGAGAGACGCGATAACGGCGATTCCTTCGGTTTTTGGTTGATGACAGCTGTTGACACCGACTTCACATATTCGTAACTAAACTAGGAGAATCATTGGTCGAGTGCGGCCAACCAAATGAGGGATAAAAGAGCAATTTTATTTGCAATATGTATTGCCGGCCGTCTAAGGGATTTGATCGTGATGAGCACATGACAAGCAAAAAAAATCAGCTATTCAAAAAATAGGAAAGTGGAGTTTTGGCCAAGAAATTCAGTAAAAACTACAACTACAAATATCAGCCACTTCAGGAAAGCAACTTTCAGCAGAATAAATTGAAATATTCTGCATATTTTGCCCGAGTATGGGGGGATTTTTCTGGACAAGAGATGGTTAAAAATTCGTCAGTTTTAGTAAGGGTACAGGGTATAGGATGAGTTAATTCCCATTCTAGAATTAGGAACCAAACCGGGTAGGGCCAATTCTCTGATTGTGAAACCAGGAACAGTTGCACTTGGAAATTAAATTGATCGGTCGGGTTGGATTGGGACCGACTGTAAATAACTTTTTCCTTTTATTGTTGGGAAACTCCCACTTGTTGGGAATAGAAGAAACCAAAATAAAAAGAGAAGAAATCACCGGTTCCTGAACCGACCTAAGAACTGAACTGGATCGGATGGGCTAGTTTTCGGTTCCACAAACTGAGTTCCAGATTTCAGGGTGAGAATCGACGCAACTTAGAACTAATCATCTCTAGACGGATCAATACAACAAGGTGACTACGTCGTGCTAATTGTGGTCTGAGTTGCGGTCTAGTTCGACTCGCTTCTGTTGGGTTCTAAGTTAATATACGGCCGAGAGAATGGCTATTGCCCGCCAATAAGAGTTAAAGCAAGTGTGGGTGGGTACCGCCACAAAAATTTGGCCCAAATATTTAAATGTTTTCGCAATTTACCAGTTATTTTTTACTTCTATTTATATGATTTTCTCTTCACAAATGAATATAAAAATATGTATTTAAATTTCAAGACATTAGAAAGAGATTATGTAAGATTTCAATTTCGTGTCAACCTAAATATAGTGGAGTTTGGGATACTTGGAGTGCCAAAACTTGGCACGGAGTGACACTTAAATGCCATAACTTCATAAATGTGCCATAACTTCGGAAAGGTACACTTAAGTGCCGTTTGAGTAAAGTGGAACACTTAAGTGCCACTCCGACCAAAATCCAGCCAAAAGTGCCGACGTGGCAATTTTCTCGACGAGTTGGGTGCAAAACGGCGTCGTTTTGCTCGCCGACATGCCGACAAATTGCAAAACAACGTCGTTTTGTGTCGATGTGTAAATAATTAATATAAAAATTAATTTAATTAAATTTAAACTTATTTTATTTAAAATATTCTAAATATTAAGGAGGGGGAGCCGAAGGGGGCGGTTGAGGATCGAGCCCTCGCCGCCGCTACCCGGAAGGGCCGGCGTCCGAGGGGGAGGGTCGGCCAAGGCGCCGGCCCCTAGTCGACCGGTGGCGAGGGCTTGCGAGCCCTCGCCGGTCCGGGCGAGGGCCGCGACTCTTGCCCCAAATCTGGCGAGGGCTTGCGGGCCCTCGCGCTAGCCCGGACAGCGTCGCGCGCCCCTAGCCGTGGCCCAAAGAACCCCGGCCGATGCTCCCTACCATCGCCTGGCCCTTCTCGGAAACAAAGTAGGGAGGCGGCGAGGACTCGCGACCCCTCGCCCAGATATGCGGTGAGGGTCGCGACCCGCCGTGATCCCAAGGGCCTGGCGGCCCTCGCCGCCGGTTGGCCGGGGCTGGCGACCCCGACCGACCCTCCCCCTCCTTTGCCGACCCTTCTCGGCGGTGGTAGGGAGGTGGCAGCAATGAGGGCTCGGCCCTCAACCACCCCCTTCAACCCCCTTTTTTTTTTTTTAATTTTCAGTTTTTTAATTTTAGGTTTTTAATTTTTAAGTTTTTAAATTTTTAGGTTTTTTAATATTAATTTTTTAATTTTTTAGAATATTTTAAATAAAATTAAGTTTAAATTTAATTTAATTAATTTTTATATTAATTATTCACACATCAAACACAAAACGACGTCTTTTTTGCAATTTGTCGCCACATCGCCGAGCAAAACGACGCCGTTTTGCACCCAACTCGCCGGAAAATTGCCACGTCGACAATTTGGCCGGATTTTAGTCGGAGTGGCACTTAAATGTTCCACTTTACTCCGAAATTGGCACTTAAGTGTATCTTTCTGAAGTTATGGCACTTAAGTGTCTCTCCGTGCCAAGTTTTGGCACTTGAGCTATTCTTCTACCAAATTTAGCGTAAGCTGGTGAATATCTAACCTTCTCCCTCGGAAAAATTGCATTATAAAATGAGAAGTGAAAACACCCAATAAAAACAGAAGAAGAAGAAAAAAACAACGATACACACTTACACGGCTCTAGTTTAGAAAATTGGAAGAAGAAAAATTACACCCAAAAAAAAGAAAAGGAAAATTAAGGCATATTGGTCCGGTCCAGTTCCTTTTGCAAAATTAAGAATCAAACTAGTTATTTCTGGTTTCTATTTTGGAAACTGAGAACCGACTAGCTCACTTCTTAGGCTGGATCAGGACCATGCTCATCCTTAAATTTCAGGGCATAAATTAAGGACTATGCTCACCACAATAGGACTCCGTTTGTTTCACGGAAATTAAACAATTTGGAAAATATTTTTTCTAAAAATAATTGCTTTTATCCCTTGAAATAATTAGTTAATGAAATATATTTTCATCATCGACAAAAATTCATATACAAATATTTACGTAAAAAATAGAATCATTCTTTTTGTTACTCATTTTTGTAATCGATATAAATGATCATTTTTAAAAATATATATATTTTTCAAATCATTCATCTTTCATCAAGTAAAACACTCTAAAAGATCAGGGATACACGCGGTTAGATTGATCTATCTCAAGCCACTACGTTGCCTGGGCTGTTCCCGAGTTTGACAGCCCATAAAGCAGTTCCTCGGCGACAAGGCATCGTCGTCACCTACACCGATCTGTTCCCTCTTAGTCCTTGTCCTCACAGCAAAGCTGTGTCGGTCAATTTGAATTTGATCAAGACAACGAATCGCTGCCATCCTCTTGGAGGCATCGACCACTTCGAGACTGTTGATTCCCCTGCGCGGTTATTCAGGCAACCACTTCCTTGGCTGCAATTTTCCATACGTGTTGTCCAGGTTTGAATACTTAAGTATTCATAAATTTTCTAGATATGCCTTGCATGTGATTTAGAGCCTAAATGGTTTAATTTTCTGCAAAATAAATAGAAATATGCTCATATGTGATGTAGTGCCTAAGTGATTTTATTTTCTGTCTAATCAATAGAGCCTAACTATCCACACCTGGACAAATAGCATTATCGCTGAGGATTAAGAGGGAACAAATCAACAATGCCTTGTCGCTAAGGAACTGCTGTCTGTCTGGGCTATCAAAATCAAGAACAGCCAGGCAACATAAGGGCGCGTTTGTTTATGTTTCTGTTCAAAAATTGTTCCGAGGAACATAAATAGAAAAAACTATTTTTGTTCCGGAGAACAATTTTTTAGCAGAAAGACGCGTTTGGTAAACTTGTTCCGGGAATAAAAAATGAATAGAAACACATTTGGTAAATTTATTTTCTTTTTTTTATTTCTTTTAATTTTTTAATATTTTTATTTTATTTTTCCTTTTTTTTTTCTTTTTTCTTTTTCTTTTTTTCTTCTTTTGGCCGGTCGCCGGCCTCGGCCATGGCCGACAACGGCCTCGCCCAGCCACGGCAAGGCTTGCCGACCCCGGCGAGGCTCGGCCTCACCTTGGCTAGGCGAGCCCAAGCTCACCGAGCCTCGCCCCGCGCCGGTGAGGCTCGGCCTCACCTTGGCGGGCGAGAACGGGCAAGGCCAAGCTCGCCCAACCACCGGCGAGGCTCGGCCTCACCGATCTAGGCGAGCTCGAGCTCGTCGAGCCTCGCCCCGCGCCGGCGAGGCCAAGCCTTGCCAGTGGCTAGGTGAACTCGGCCTCGCCAGGGGCCGGTGACGCTCGGCCTCGCCGGGGGCCGGCGACCGGCCAAAGAAAAAAGAAGAAGAAAAAAAAGAGAAGAAAAGAGATGAGAGAGAAAATTTATTCTTCAAAAGTGTTTCTAGAACCAAAAAAAAAAACTTTTTTTGTTTCTTATTTCTGTTCTGATTTTGTTCCTGGAATAAAAAACATATTTTGAACAAAAACGCAAACAAACGCGTTTCTGTTCTTTTTTTGTTTCCAGAAACAAAAAAACAGAAAATCTGTTCATGAACAGAAAAAATGAACATAAACATGCACGCTCATAGTGGCTTGAGACAATATGTTGGGAGTGTGCAGCAAAGATACTTCAGCAGGAGAGATTACCAAGAAAAAGCCCAAATTTGAATTGTTATGAGTCGACTAGAGTACGCTAACATCCCCACATCATACCAATTCTTCAACGTACTTTCCTTCAAAAACTTAAATCAATAAGTTATGGGTCAATTATGATATATTAACCACTCTATACCAGATCAATTCTCCGATGTGGGACTTCTCTCTAATACAACTCATACATACATTTTAACAAGATAGATCCATAATAATGACGACGTGAATGATGCAGCCAGTATCTTCTGGTTAAACATGTATCCCTCAGTACCGTGCTCCCTCCTTTTCTCTACGCTCTCTTTTTATGCGGTAATCCCCGTGAGTGCGTGTCCCCGCCTTTTAATTCTGCAGAAGACTTCCTCTGTTTATGCCCTAAAACTCACGGATTTTTAGCCCTCTCTTTTCCAGAAAAATCGTGATCTCCGTCTGATATATCAATTCAGTTCTGAAAGTTGCTCTGCTAAAGTGGCTGGAATTGGATTTATAATTTCCACTTAATTTCTTGGTTAAAACTTCACTATCCTATTCTTTTAAATGGATGGTGCTCTTTTCAACCATCCTTCAGTTCAAACACTCCCTCTTACAATACTTTGATCACATTATCCTTGTGTGGCCCACCAAGTGAAATTGACGTCTCTCTGTTTTCTTTTGCTTTCTTTTTTTATCTTTTCCATTACAGACAATTCTCTTCTTTCCACGCCTTTGCATCTAATGGCAAGGATGCTCTTGATGTCCAACTTACTTAATCGAAAATAATTCAAGACAAAATGTAACCTTTTTCTACAGCAAAAACACGGATTGATATCAATGGCTTGTCCTGCAGTGGTGTGCAAACTTAAAGATCTAGTAATGATAATGGCAAGGCAACCACCAAGCTACGTATAGATAGAGGCGAATAGACTTTAAACGGTTCAAAGACCCAAGAAACCAACAAACAAAATGAGAGAGGAAAAATCTGAACAGACGAACAACTCAAAAAATTAATAGGAATAGAAATGACTTGATGGTGGCTTTTGTGAATCAAAGATGGTGATAAAAATTAAAATATTTGGGTTGGTGCTTTCTGGTCATGAGTGTCTCTTGTGCGTTGCCCATAATTTCTTTTCTGGTCTATAATATGTATTCTTGGTGAACTCTCTCCGTCGTCCTCTTATGTGGGTCCTCGTCCAATCTCTGAGCATATATAATGTGGCACTTCCTTTGCTAAAAGACATATGAATAATGGTATTCCTTACAGAGCAACTACAGCCTTGCATTTCTCACTCATAACGCCGGAGGCTCCAATAACTTAGTTGACTTTAGTGATGACAGTCAAATACTCACCGTTGGAGCAATTACCGAGAACCCTGTATCTGTGAATGCTGAAGAAATGTCGGCCCAAGATCCACTTGCTTTTGCCATAATGAGAACACCACCGATACCCTTTTTGTCAGGTTGAAGGATCAAACATGTGCTCCCTTGCATATTGACTAGGTTCTACCCACCAAACTCAATTTCATCTCCCTCTTTTCCATAGCACTACGACTCCACCAAAACGAGAAAACCTTCAACCAGCCCTTGATTGACAATGCTCTACCGAATGGTATCGTTGTTGGTAGACACCAAGAGGATCCACTGTATGAAAGAGAATAGAGAGAAGTGAGTAATAAGGAAAGGGGGACCGCAAAGAAAAAGAAGAAGAAATAAAACAAAAGGATTGACTTCACTTGACCAACAAAAAGAGGGACCTACTTTCTCTGGTAAAGTTTAATTGAAACATGCTAAATGGTGCGCCAAATAAGAGGTAATGTCGTCAATACACTAATAAAATGGAGTCTTCAAGCCAAAGGAGTGGAAAAAACATGACCAAAATAGCAAAAATTTCTTGCTTTTCATGTGTTGATCACGATCAAATACCCTTGATGACTGGCAATACATATCGTGGCTAAAATTACTCTATCATTTGTTTGGCCAAATTATCCAATGATTGCCCTAGTTTGGTTACAAAAATATGAAGCCCTTTAATAGAAATTTTGGGTGTCAACATTTATCATTGAAAACATCTATTGAGATGCAAAGGGATTGGACCATGATGGTGTCCTTTTTCGTGGATATATATGTATGTATGTATGTATGTATGTATGTATGTATTAAGGTGATTGGTTACAGAGTGAGTAACTTCTAGTATAGTAATTTGGAAACTATCTTATTGGAATTAGTTCCTAATTTTGAAACCAGATACTAAACTGATCGACTTTGGAATGTCCTTTTTTTTTTGTTTTATTTTATTAGATATACAATATGCATTGTGTCAAATACGTGTGTGTGTGTGTGTGTGTGTGTGTGTGTGTGTGTGTGAGAGAGAGAGTGAGAGAGAGAGAGAAGTAGTCATGCGAAAAAGTTCCCAAATTTTGTGTTGGTTTTGATAGTTATACCCTAGAACCAGCCTTGAAAAGTTTGGTTCTTGGGTAGAACCGACCATTACAATGCATAGAAACCAAACCTACCAAAGTCAATTTCCACATTTTTTACAAAGGCACTAAACCAGTCTTGTATGAACCAACCAAGATGAGCTGGTTCCAAGGTTGAATAGGTCTAATTGCATGCCCCTAATATTTGTGGCTTTCTAAGTTGGAGATTTAAGTGATTCATTCTAAAATAACACTACAAAAAAGTCTCACAACACCATACATGGTATCAAAGGAAGATTTTTGAGTTCAAATTATTTAAAACCCCTCATTTGTCTTTTTTATTATATGTTTCCGCTCTTAGCCTGAGGGCGAGGGCATTGTGGGCCCTCGCCTAAATCCAAGAGAGAGAACGAAGCCTTTGCCTATTGCCACCAAGAGTCAATAACCGTTGCTGGGGCCCAAGTTATCTCGCTGGCTGGAAATCCTACGAAGGAAAAAGAAAAAAGAAAGGAAAAAAGAAATTTCATAAAACTTATTAAAATATTACAAAAATCATTATCATCATCACTTTTGGTATAACTTGAAATATAAAAAATGCAAAGAAATAATTGTGAAATTTCTATATTTTTAATGTGTGTAGAAGAAGAGAACATAAGATAGGCTTTATTAAATAACTATCTAAAATAAAATAACAATCAAAGATATGCATAATCAAAATGAAATATAAGCGCTATCTTGAGAGATGAGGATAATCAAAAGAAATATCCTAATTAACCCTAACAATATGTCATATTAAAATGTGTACATCAAATACAAAAAAAGTGAAAGATGATATTAGCTAGTCTTAAAATTAAGGAAAAATATTAGCTACACAAGTTGTGCTAGCACCACAAAGTAGATGCCCATCTATTAAGCGACATGTCCACGAATGGCCCATTTGTCAAATTTTTCTTTCCTTGTCTCTCTCCTCTTGTAGACTCGCACCTCCATTTCTCTTGTTCTTTGCCGTTTCTCCCTTCTTTTTTATTTTCTTTTTTTCACTTTCTTTTCCTTCCACAACTTGTGCAGTTAATATTTTCTCACACAAATGGCCTCATATGCCCTTAATTTACTCTTAATATCCGATCAATGGTGTACAAAACTACATGACTAGAACTTTTTCTCACATTACTAGTGTATACAATGGGCGCTCTTTCATAAATTGACGTTTGTATCTATAAGATTCCCTTTTTTGGAAAGTACATCACTTTATTGATGGAAGCATATCATATAAAACAATAGGCACAAGCAGCGCAACACCACAGCGCTAGTCCTACTTAAAACCAGGGTCTCGAAAACTAAGCTTCATATACTCATATCCATGGATGAGACTAGAACTTGCTTTTCAGCGTGAGCTCATGCTGAATCAACTTCGAGAAAACATCCATGGCGTTGCTAGTAAGCCCCAAGAACACAACCAAGTCATCACTCTCCCTGCTCTGGGAAGCGACAAAGATGATGTTGTCAGGGACCGTTGCCGGCGCCACCTGGAATGGCCTCCCGAACCCGAAATCCATCTTGTAGAAAGGGAGCCGGCTCCACTTGCTGATGCAGCAAGCGTTGCCCTGGCAGTCAACAAGGACCCTATTCAGGTCGATGTGGTCGATGGCCGACCTTATGTAACTCTCGGTGACGGATGCGAGGGACTCACGCACGGTCTGGACAGCGAACGAGAAGGGCTTGCGGGTCAATTCGCCAGCGCTGCACTCAGCGCAGGACAAAGCGATGCCGTTCCCGAAGTAGCCACTCGGCAGCGGGGGGTCAAACTTGGGGCGGCTGTCAACTGCAGTGAGAAGCTTTGTCGTCTCGTGAGGACCAATTCCGAGAGCTTTGGTTCGCAAGATCCACACGAGCGCCGATATGATTTCGAAGGTCGTCGGGACTACGGAAGAGCCATTCTGGGTTGCAATTCTTGCCGCTTTCTTGAGCTAAATGAGAGCGTGTGGCTTGAAGCAGAAAGATCTGTAAACGAGGGGCTTGGTTTTGGGGTCGACCATGAGTCTGGGCTGCCGGTCTCTCAGAGCATACTCGTGGTGGGGGAGATTGATGCGCGGAGGTTGCCTCGCGCGCAACACCGATCGATCAAGAAAGGGAAGAACTGATGGTGGCTTGGCTTGAGCCAGGTCGCTCCAGCAAGCTATGAAGTCCGTGAGGGCTTTCCCGTCGACAAGGACGTGATTCATAACAATGCCGACGACAATCCCTCCGCACTTGAACGTCGTCACCTGGATTTCATGATAAACTGTAAGTGGATAACTACTCATGTGTATGTCAGTCTTGGAAAGTCTAAATCCCCTTGCACGAGTCCAGAAGAACATGCTGCTCCACAAGCGGTTGAATGATAAAAAGAAAAAGCAGTGCAGAAACGATCTCTTTTTGTTAGATAAATTGTTCAAAAGCACTATGTTGCTCCTTCTATCTTGTCCCAAAAGAAAAATCTCGCACAAAGTAGCCATAATTCTCGTACAATCTATCTAATATATGATTCATCGATGAACTAATGCAGGGGAGCGCCAGAATCAGCACGACCGACATGTTCTAGAGTATTTACCTGCACCGAAAGCAAAGGTACTTCCAATATGGTCGGGGCTCCATCGCTGTGCTTCACGAGTTTTCGCAGCATGGTGGGATTGATGGTGCTAATATCGCCCAGCGCTGCGATGTCATCCTCCGACGTCACTTCGACGAATGGGACACCTTCTCCAGTGCATCTCACTGCTATCCTCCCGTCAATCCCCATGACAAGTCTGCCCGCGAATGGATAGAACTGGACCAATGCCTTGGCCAGTGACTCTCTGATTGTCTCAATCGTGGCGGAACACCTTCCTCTCCCTTCGCCACTGAAGGCGAACACAATCTCAACCGCGAACAGGAAAGTCTGGTCGAGGTTTGAGAGAGCGTAGAGCCCGCCAAACGTTTCCCTCGCCGGAGAAACATGAACTGTGTTCACGATCTTCACATCAAGCTTTCGCATAGCTCCAGTGTTTCTCGCTTCTCATTTCCTGCTTCTTTGCACAGAATAATCGAAGCTATATTTATTTATCCGCAGGCTTTGGGCGATACCATGGTAAATGTACGACTTGCTAATTGCTACAAACAACCCTGACCGTAATTACAATATCAATTAATATAGTCCACATTAGGAAAACCCTTACACTGATTAGTCATATACGAAATTGACCAGCCATATTTGTTTATATTGGTTGCATGAAAAATTACATGATCTTGTCAATTAAATATAAATATATTATTATATATTTGAATAAATGCATATTAAATTCAAAATGTGCATGCCACGTACCGTTCTTGCTTTCATTCTCAAATGACTTAAACGTCCTCCGAGAATTGCGGTACCCATCCTGTGGATAACAACTATGAAACATTAAGAAAATTAACCGATTAACCAACATAAAAATACTTATTATTAGTAACAATCTATATTTATAGATTATCATTAATGATGAAAATATTTTAATCACATTCATTATGCTAAGTGATACAAGCGATCATTTTAAGAAATTTTTTCTTTTAAAAGTGTTGATAACCCTGATCGTAATAAAACGGTAAATTATAATATCACAAAATATAGTCCACATTAGGAAAACTCTTACATTGATTAGTCATATACGACATTGACCAGCCATATTTGTTTATATTGGTTGCAAGAAAATTACATGATCTTGTCAATTAAATATAAATATATTATTATATATTTGAATAAATTCATATTAAATTCAAAATGCGCATGCTACGTATCGTTCTTGCTTTCATCCTCAAATGACTCAAACGTCCCTTTGAGAATTGGGGTACCATCCTGTGGATAACAATTATGAATCATTAAGAAAATTAACCGATTAACCAACATAAAATATTCTTATTATTAGTAACAATCTATATCTATAGATTATCATTAATGATGAAAATATTTTCATCACATTCATTATGCTAAGTGATACAGGCGATCATTTTAAGAATTTTTTTTCTTTTAAAAGTGTTGATAACCCTAACCGTAATAAAAGGGTAACTTACAATATCAATTAATATAGTCCACATTAGGAAAACTCTTACACTGATCGGTCATATATGAAATTGACCAGCCATATTTGTTTATATTGGTTGCATGAAAAATTACATGATCTTTTCAATTAAATATAAATATATTATTATATATTTGAATAAATGCATATTAAATTCAAAATGCGCATGCTACGAACCGTTCTTGCTTTCATCCTCAAATGACTCAAACGTCCCTTTGAGAATTGGGGTACCATCCCGTGGATAACAATTATGAATCATTAAGAAACTTAACCGATTAACCAACATAAAATATTCTTATTATTAGTAACAATCTATATCTATAGATTATCATTAATGATGAAAATATTTTCATCACATTCATTATGCTAAGTGATACAAGCGATCATTTTAAGAAATTTTTTCTTTTAAAAGTGTTGATAACCCCGATCGTAATAAAACGGTAAATTACAATATCAATTAATATAGTCCACATTAGCAAAACCCTTACACCGATCAGTCATATACGAAATTGACCAGCCATATTTGTTTATATTGGTTGCATGAAAAATTACTTGATCTTGTCAATTAAATATAAATATATTATTATATATTTGAATAAATGCATATTAAATTCAAAATGCGCATGCTACGTGCCGTTCTTGCTTTCATTTTCAAATGACTTAAACATCCCTCTCGAGAATTGCGGTACCCATCCTGTGGATAACAACTATGAAACATTAAGAAAATTAACCGATTAACCAACATAAATATTCTTATTATTAGTAACAATCTATATCTATAGATTATCATTAATGATGAAAATAGTTTCATCACATTCATTATGCTAAGTGATACAAGCGATCATTTTAAGAAATTTTTTCTTTTAACAGTGTTGATAACCCCGATCGTATTAAAACGGTAAATTACAATATCAATTAATATAGTCCACATTAGGAAAACCCTTACACTGATCAGTCATATACGAAATTGACCAGCCATATTTGTTTATATTGGTTGCATGAAAAATTACATGATCTTTTCAATTAAATATAAATGTATTATTATATATTTGAATAAATGCATATTAAATTCAAAATGTGCATGCTACGTGCCGTTCTTGCTTTCATTTTCAAATGACTTAAACGTCCCTCTCAGAATTGTGGTACCCATCCTGTGGATAACAACTATGAAACATTAAGAAAATTAACTGATTAACCAACATAAATATTCTTATTATTAGTAACAATCTATATCTATAGATTATCATTAATGATGAAAATATTTTCATCACATTCATTATGCTAAGTGATACAAGCGATCATTTTAAGAAATTTTTTCTTTTAAAAGTGTTGATAACCCCGATCGTAATAAAACGGTAAATTACAATATCAATTAATATAGTCCACATTAGGAAAACCCTTACACTGATTAGTCATATACGAAATTGACCAGCCATATTTGTTTATATTGGTTGCATGAAAAATTACATGATCTTGTCAATTAAATATAAATATATTATTATATATTTGAATAAATGCATATTAAATTCAAAATGCGCATGCTACGTACCGTTCTTGCTTTCATTCTCAAATGACTTAAACGTCCCTCTGAGAATTGCGGTACCCATCCTGTGGATAACAACTATGAAACATTAAGAAAATTAACCGATTAACCAACATAAATATTCTTATTGTTAGTAACAATCTATATCTATAGATTATCATTAATGATGAAAATATTTTCATCACATTCATTATGCTAAGTGATACAAGCAATCATTTTAAGAAATTTTTTCTTTTAAAAGTGTTGATTTTCTATGAGCATTTGTAGATTTTGCAATCAATTTGAACAACAAAAACAACAACAAAACAACAACAACAACGACAACGACAACAACCACAACCACAACAACGACAACGACAACAACAACAAAACAACAACAACAACAACCACAACAACAACCACAACCACAACAATGATAACAACAACAATGACAACGACGACAACAACAACGACAACGACAACAATGAGAACGAGAATGACGACGACAACAACAACGACAATGACAACAACGAGAACAACAACCACAACCACAACAACATGACAACAACAACAACAACGACAACAACGACAACGACAACGACAACGACAACAACAGCGACAACGACAACAACAACCACAACGACAACAACGAGAACGACAACGACGACGAACAACAACAGCGACGACAACAACAACCACAACGACAACAACAACCACAACAACAACAACAATAATCTAGTCTCTACCCTTTGCCTATAGCAAAAATTAAAATAGTTAAAGATGGAAACATGAGTAGCTCATCTCTCCGGCAAACAAATTCAAAAACTAATAGTTACCTACGATTCCAAAGTAGAAGCAGATTGTCAACAACAACAACACCAACACCAACAACCACAACATCAACAACAACAATAATAACAACAACAACATCAATAGCAACAAGAGCAACAACAACAATAATCTAGTCTCTACCCTTCGCCTATAGCAGAAACTACAATTGTTAAAGATGGATACATGAGTAGCTCATCTCTCCGATGAACAAATTCAAAAACTAATAGTTACCTACGATTCCAAAGTAGAAGCAGACCGTCAACAACAACAACAGTTGCAATAGCAGCAGCAGCAGCAACAACAACAACAACAACAACAATAATAATCTAGTCTCTACCCTTCGCCTGTACTAGAAACTACAATAGTTAAAGATGGATACATGAGTAGCTCATCTCTCCGACGAACAAATTCAAAAACTAATAGTCACCTATGATTCCAAAGTAGAAGCAGACCGCGTAGTCCTATATCAAATGATTTCAGATATTTATTGTTGAACGCAAATTGCGTAACCCCAAGATCTCCATAACTAGAACAAGAACATGCATATTTGAGTAGAAAGATTAACGCACTTGTTTTATGATCCATCGTTCTTGAACTAGAAGCGGAAACACAATGTTCCACGCGTAAGTCATTCTCCTCTATTGCCCTCCGTATCACTGGCTCAATGAGACAGCCCTCTCACATTTAGCGTTAGGTAAACGCCCCTTAGGTGAGGATACATGTGAGAATTAGGGTTAGAGAAGAGACTTGAGCACTATTTATAGAGTTTCCAGCCAATCCCCCTCATTATGGGCCATGCTCAACTCAGCCCATACTAGCCAGTCCCATATTAGACTAATTAAAAAACCTTCTATCTCACCTTAGACCAACCATGTTTTACGGTAACCGTAAAAATAGTAAATTACAATATCAATTAATGTAGTCCACATTAGGAAAACTCTTACATTCTCCCACTTTGACTATATTTGTTGAAAATTGTACTGTATGTGCGCACATTTGGTCCAGATTCTTAATAGTCAATCCTATCCCATAAAGTCGTAAACACCGAATCATGGCGGTAACTGCATATATACACACAGAGCCTTCCATGGTCACAAGTGCTCTCAACTTTATTGATATAGATTCAATATGGTAGTGTGGCAACTGGATAACATCTCTCATAGAGAGATTCCATTTGTCAGTCACCATTCTCTTACCTTAGGCATCACAAAAACTTGTTATACTAGAGAATATTTTATGGTTCCAATGAACCCACATATGTCTTGTCCTTACGGTTAACATTTCTTTATATATAACAAGACATATGGACAAGGCTAATAACTGGATGCCCCTAGCCTTTACTCAAGGTTTATACAGTACCTTGAGACTTTATCAATATGTATTCAACATAATAACAACATATTCAAAATATTTTATTGAATGTAAAAGTTGATACATATTAAACCGTTACAAAGTGTAACGAACACAGATGAAGCATTTATCAAAGTAAACCCAAAATAGCTCCCACTAAACAATAGCATCTCATGATATTCCT
Organism: Eucalyptus grandis; assembly: GCF_016545825.1. Taxonomy (NCBI): domain Eukaryota; kingdom Viridiplantae; phylum Streptophyta; class Magnoliopsida; order Myrtales; family Myrtaceae; genus Eucalyptus; species Eucalyptus grandis. The sequence goes on along the minus strand of NC_052618.1, from coordinate 15,923,126 downwards.
AAGCCCATGCTAATGACATATCACTCAAATACACATGGGCGTAGGCCTTTAATCAGTGGATTTGCAACCATATCATCTGTGAAAATATGTTATATTATTACGTCACATTTTTATACCGTTTCCTTTTGGTCAAAAATTTTGACCATCTTATATTTAGACCCATTGAGACCTCTGTAGTAAATAAATAATACTACAAATTTGTTATCTCAATACAACCGTATGGGTCTATTCATAAAGTTAAAATGATTAACTCCTTCATGAGGTTCTGGAGACTAAAAGCCCAAGTAACAACCTAAAAGGATGTTACTAACACTGCTTACATAGTAAAAGATGACATAGAACTTTATTGACTGCACTTCCTGCTAATATAAATATGTATTCTGTTATTGATTGCATGTCATTAGAACAGCCAACAAAATTTACATCTAAATACCCTACTAACTGTAATAATTGAACTTATCTGTAAATTAGCATATAATCTCATGTTCTCTTTAAGTACCTTAAAACCTTCTTGACAGCAACCAAGTGATCATGTCTTGGATTTAACCGATATCTGCCTAAAAGTCCCGTCACAAAAACAATATTTAGTCTAGTGCAAATTCGAGCATACATTATAATTTTAAGTGCATTGACACAAGGTACACACTTTAATTAGATTTTCTCAATATCTAAATAAGGACAATGTGATAAATTTAGTCCATCACCCTTAACAACATGAGCAATTCCTGGCTTACAATGATGTATATTGAATATTTCTGATATACAATCAACAAATGTCCTTCGAGAAAATATAATATAATATGGCAAAAATAATCTTTACAGATCTCAGTACAAAGGATATAAGATGTCTCAAGGTCACAACTTGTAAGCAAAATATCATGTACATAGAGTATGAGAAAAAATAAATTTCCTCCCATTGACCTTGCAGTATATTGAATTACTTTGTTCCCAATTAAACAAGATAACAACACTATGAAACTTTAACAATATTGTCTAGAAACTTGCTTAAGACCATGAATTAGAACTTTTCAGTCTACCCACAAGTTTACTTGAATCTATTGCAAAATCATCTAGTTGCACTATATAGATTTTGTATATATTTAATGTAACTCCATATCAAAATAAATTATTAATGCCATGTTCACTCTGAAAGAATCTTTAAAAATAGTATAAAGAAATAATTATTTCTTCACTATAAACTATACACCCCTCTTTCAGAGTGAAAATTTTAGCTACAAGTTTAGTTTTAAACTTCACAATTTTCCTTTGAAATCCTTTTAATTTTATACGCCAATTTGCAACTAATGAACTTGTGATCTTTAGGCAAGTAAGTTAGTTTCCAAACACTATGATGTTTCATAGATTGTATATCGCCTTTTATGGCATCTAATAACATACTTGATTGAGAACAATAAATGATATTTATAAATATGCCACTACATCAACCATATAGTGGATATTGCAGTCATGCTCTCACAAATAGACTATATAATTTAATGGAATAACTTATCGTCTTTCCCTAACAAATCTCTTGAGTAAAGTTACCACTACTTCATTCCATACTTGAGAGGTTTGAAAAAATTTCATCATAAACTATATTAAGAATAGTACCTTAAACCTCAACAAGTTTAGTTTATGGTATAGGAGATTCAATAATTGTCTGTACTAAAATTTTTTAGTATAGGCAAAGGCAAAGACAAAGACACAGTGATTTTTCATCGTACTATTATCCTTAATAGTTTGAGAGTAGCTATCATCTACAATTACGTTGAACTGTAGAAACTTTACAGTGTGTGATTCCATAATACTTGTACCTTCTTTAGGGTCATAAAATTGATACCCTTTGAACAATCTGAGTAAGATACAAAATAATTCCAAGTGAATCTAAATTCCAACACACTTAATATTGAATTAGATAACCTCACTTCTGCATGACACCTCTAAATTTAATATGATTCAAGTAATTTATGTCCAGTCTATAATACAAAAGAAGTTTATGAAATAACTTTGATAAGAAATACCTTTTGTATGTCAAAAGGTTGCTTTCAAAATATCAGCCCACAGAAGATCGGATAAATTAGTCTTACTAATCATACTCATCACCATGTTTATTATGATGCAATATGCCTTTCAGCCAAATCTTTTTGTCATGATTTTCAGGCATAGTAATTAAGTTACCACCCTAGAATCTATCAAGTATTTGACAAATGACCCTTTAAACTATTTCGCATTGTCATACTTGCCAAAATACTCACGGAACACTATTAAGCCTGACAACATTTTAAGACTAATTGTAATTATTTTATTCTTTATCTCAATTATTTTACTTCCACAATAATTTATAGAAGTCTTTAGATAACCATTAAGAGTAGACATAATATCAACATTGTCAACTTTTCTACTTTTCCTTTAGATATGTGTGAGATTATTCCTTAAATAGAAAATTTTGGAAACAACCTCTTCAACCATATACAAGATGTATATACCATTAGAACTTAAACATAATCTTTGCAGATGTGTCCTAATTTTAGTATTAGATAAAACATAACTTTAAGCCATTAAAGCTTTTATCATCTTTTAGCAGTGCAGTCAGTAGACAAGCCACTTTTCAAGTGTTCTTGAATGGAACGCTTCATGGACAGTAAGCAAATTCTATTGCTCTTTTCTCAAGCAGCAAATCATATGTCCACTACTTAAAATTTGAAGCAGTAAAAACCTCAATAATAATAAAGTTATTAATTATAGAAAATGTGACTGAAAAACAAGCAATATATATAATTAGCATCATGTGAGCACCATGTAACTTGATGTACAAGTACACATCCAGAGAGTTGCACGCATAATTATATAATCACATTTGGGCAAAATACATGACATGCAGTTATACACTCCCCACATGATAGCGGTTATGAGAATATATTCTAATCTTCGTGAATTCATCACCTTTGGGCAAATGAACCACTAGGATTAGTTAATCCTTTACCACACCATCATGTATCCCTCCATGAACTAATACACAATCACCTCCTTTGGGAGTATGATCACACATTAGATTAGAGACATCTCAATCAGCATACGAGACCAAAATTTCTCAAACCCAATCAAGTGATCCACTTTGGCGGTCACTACTCAATTGAATCCTTGAAACTCTCTCATACTAGGAATATAAACTTTACTGCTCACATACATCATATACATGTGATTTTAACTTTAGTGATAGGAGCAAGTTATCACTAAAATCACATATCATGCTAATTACATTGCTTTATCCATTAATAAAAATTAATCATACATACATATATATATATATATATATATATATAGCGAACCTGAAAGACAGATTCCAATGAGATTACCGATCACAGTAACACAAGAAAATTCTCATAACATAAAAGCAAGCATCTCTTATGCATCCCGATTACTGATTACTAGAACAACATTAAAAGAATGCCAATCCAAAGGATCCCTCACAAGTTAACATCAATAGCAATACATGGTACTCTAGATTGACAAGCTTGATACCTGATCAACTATTGCTCATGAGTTTCATAAGACAAAACATGACTCCAAGGCCAATAGTTGATTTATTAGCCAATTTTAAGTAACAAATTATCATTGCATCAACCGGTGGCCTATAAATTGAGTCAAAACACAGAACCAAATATCTAAACTATAACAGTAGATATAATTACTCTGTGTAAATGATGTCATACTTCTTAACCATAAAAAATATTCAACTTGATAAACATTAACCAGCGACCAGATGAGTTTACATACAATATGCAATAACTTAACTGACATGCATTACCCACATTCAGCAGATGTTTTAATCATTACAATCAGTTTGATTATGAGTTCTTAAGATGTTCATCATTCAAAGATTACCAGCGTGTCAAGGAGTATGCTTGAGCAACAAAAATTTCATAACTTTTACCGTTTCTCATCACCTCAATACATAGCTCAAATACTATCACATATTGATTGTATCTCATTAAACTAGATTCAATTTATAATAAAGTTTGATTTTATTAATGAATCACACATTCATAATGTTTATGTGATAACATACTAGTAACCCATCACCTGTATTTCCAAAATCACAGAAAATACAAGAAAAATACACAAAAATACACTAAAAATACACGTATTTAGGGCTTTGTATGTATTTTCACATCAATAAAATCATCAAACATGTAAAATAAATACACCACAACATAGGGGATGGCCATACGAATCCAACGCTACCACCCATGCGCCTAACGGAGGCTCCACGCGTCCACACGCGCCACTTGAGTGCGCGGCGCGTGGAGCTCACATGCAGTGCATGTTCGATGCCCAAGTAGCACGTGGCCGCGCATGGGGGCGCATGAGACCTCCCCTGGCGACGCGCCACCAACCATCTTGCTTGTCTCATCGAGCCCAACCGAATTTATGATTTAATTTTATTTTTATTGAACAAAAAATCACGAAAATCACAAATTAAGGCAAAAATTTTATGCGTTCGAGTTCTAAGATTATGGTTGCTCTAATACCATATGTTGAACGCAAATTGCGTAACCCCTAGATCTCCATAACTAGAACAATAACATGCATAATTGAGTAGAAAGATTAATGCACCTATTTTAGGATCCATCGTTCTTGAAGCGGAAGCGGAAACACAATGTTCCACACGCAAGTCATCCTCCTCTATTGCCCTCCGTATCACTGGCTCAATAAGGCGGCCGTCTCACATTTGGCGTTAGGTAAACGCCTCTTAGGTGAGGATACATGTGAGAATTAGGGTTAGAGGAGAGACTTGAGCACTATTTATAGAGTTTCTAGCCAAGCCTCCTCATTACGGGCCAGGCTCAACTTGGCCCACACTAGCCAGTCCCATATTAGACTAATTAAGAAACCTTCTATCTCACCTTAAACCAACCATGTTTTACGGTAACCGTAAAAACAGTAAATTACAATATCAATTAATGTAGTCTACATCAGGAAAACTCTTACATTTATTTCCGAAAGTTTTCAGCTCAACCTTCAAAGACTGAGCCAAAATGGCCTCATAAGATCGCATAACGCCATTTAGCAGGTTTTCATTGCGGAGACTGCAGCTACGAGGTTCACTCCCATAGCTGCAAATACTCTCTAGCAAAATTGTCCTCTTTGTCATTCTACATAAATTTGCAGCGCATCTTTGGAAATGATATTGAAAGAGAGTGTTTGGAATAGTAGAGCAAGATGAAGAATTAGAGCATTGAATTCTCAAAGAAAAGCAACAAATAAAATAAAATCAGAAGTCTTCACAATGAATGCATTTAGCAATTGAGAAGTCTAGCAAATAGTAGAGCTAGTCAGTCAAAGTATAAAATACATTTTAGGTGAATTCTGAGTCTTCACTCCAAAACCGTAGAAAAATTATGTGAAACTTGATAAGGCTAGTAATAGCACCTAGAGGGAGTGAATATGTGTTAAAACAAGTTTTACAAGACTTAACTAATTAATTCATCTTTTGAGGATAATAGATCGAAGATGTAAAATACTATAAGCAGTTATATAAAGTTACGAATTAAAGTAAAGAGTTTAGGGAAAGAAAATTGAAACACAAGATTTATAGTGGTTCGGCTTAGACCAAACCTACGTCCATTCTCCCGCTAACAGCCCACTAGCTGAATTTTACTAAGAACCAAAAGAGATTTTACAGTCTCACGTCCTTGATTCCACGTGTAGAAACTCTACTACACTTCCTCAAGGTGTCACAAGTATTCTATCTCTCTTTTGAATACAATTTAAGCTCAGCGATTGAAATAACAAAGAATTAGGAGCTTCAAATTTTGGAATTTTTCTTTCACGCACACACTCGAATAACTTGAGCATCTTCCTTATATACTCCTCCATGCCTTTATAACCGTTGGCACCTTCCAAAGGAGTTCTTCCAATCTAGCCGTTGGACAAAAATAATTAGGGAGATCTCAAGTTATTTAAAGAATGTAATGATAGCCCACCAATCCTGCTCGCCCATACAATCAAGATCTAGGTTTCCATAAGTAGAATCTTCCAGGTATACTTTGCCAATCAACAGATCTCATCACCCATATTGATTTCAATAAGAATAATTGATCACGAGATGCTATCTCCAACCGTGAGATCTTCTTTAACCGTACGAACCAAATCCTTAAAGATATACTCACATCTGGATAAGTCTTCTCTTCGTAGGTCTAGAACTATTGTTGACACCTAAATTTTTGCCCAAAGATATTTCGTGTCAAATTCTTGCATATAGATTATCTAGGTGTTTAATATAGTGTTTTAAATGGAAGATGTTTTTCCTTAAAAAAAATTTAATTAATTAAAAAAAAGAAAAAATGAGCAAATAAAAAAAAAAGAGTAAGTTGGGGCCAATGATCTAAATGTGACTAGCCAAGCCCAGGAGGTCAAATTGGAATTCAAATTGCAAGTTGGGGCCAAAATGCAATTTTTTAAAAGTTGAGGGACCAATTCGCAAATTTTGCAAAATTTGTGCCCAAGCCCTTAAATCATCATCTTGGTCACCAAGAGAGTGAAACTTCACTCAAAGATCTTTCCATCCATAGGTTGAACGTCCAAAATGGAGTTTGGGAAGGTCTCCTAAAGCCCCCCGAAACAGTACCCTTTTAGCGGGCCAAGAAAGTCCGAAAATTTTTCTAGGTGTTGAGCCCGATTGGTCATGGGTGAGGGAAGGTGAGTGTTTTTTAGAAAATTGAGAGATAAATGAGGAAAAGCTTGACTTTCACCCCAAACTAGAATACATATAGTTTGTTTTGGTATTAATTTTTCCAACAAAAGAGGTCATGAAGTCTAATTTTAGAGGTCAACAAAAACCTTTGTTATCCGTTTTTCTCTGTAGATCTCATTTTCCAGTTTGAAGAAACCAACTTCCACGTGCTTCCAAAGAACAATTTCTCGGTTTCCTTGGCCAAGAGTCACTTGCAAAAGAAACTAGGAAGCAAGGTAAGCATCCTAGATGTATTTATGATCGAGTTTGAGCATGTTTCAACCATGAAAAATAAAGAGGAAGACCAGCCCTGAAATCTGATTTCTGAGGCTGAAATTTTTCTAGGTGTTTGAAGCCTCTTCAAGAGCCATAAATGTTTGACTTGCTACTCCCCTTTGCATGCGTTTTCTATCTTCATGAGCTTGATGAATGTCATGTGGGAGTACAAATGATGCATAGGTCACATTGGTTTGGTCTTTAAATTCCCGTGTGAACTATGAGATCGTCTAAAACTTTGGCCAAAAACCAAGCCTATCAACATTAATTCATGGATGGTCGGTGTGAACTTTGCATGTGTACTTCTTGGAGAGGTCGTTTTGATGTGTTCGGTTGGTCATTCTCAATGATGTTTGTTGCATTTGAAATCCCATGTTACCTACTTTCACTCGGATTAAGTAATGTTTCCCTTAGATCTTGCATGTGATGAGTGTCGGGGCTTCAATATGGACATGTAACCTGTTTGCTTGACTTGGGTTCAAACCCAGATTTGCAAAATCAGCTCAAACCCGCATATTTGAGGATGATTTTAGCTTGGTTCTAGTGTGTTTTAAGCTATGATTTCTATCTAATATTGTTTTTTGCATGTGGTAGTATAACTTGATATTTTAGTTCCACATGAGATTGCTTATGAGTGACAATTGAAGGCTGCAAACATGGCTCGAGGAAGCTATTGGGGCTAGTTTAATGCACACCAAGTGTTCAACAAAATGCCCAAACTAAGCTTCGATCTTGAAACGGTTGATTTGAGCTTGATTATTGTGATATTCATGTGTTGTGTTACTCCATGTTAGCATAGATTGGTTTAAGGAATTATTATTAATATTTTTTAAAAAAAATAATTATAAAAAAAGAGAAAAATCTGAAAATTTCAAAAATATAAAAAAAAAAAAATGTTAGATAGCATCAAATTAGGATAGAAATGACATATATGAAATTTTCCTAATTTTAAAAGGTCATTTTCCTAATTTAATGCTATTTTTGTAAGTAATCATTTTGCGTAGATTAAAATTATTTAAAGTAATTTCATGCATATTTGAATTCTCATTTCGCTCATGGGGGTCTGTCCCGAGGCGTGATAACAAGACCATGTAATATTATTTGCCAGACTTGTATCGGGTTTTCCTTTTCCGCATTTATTTTCAAGTCATTTCAATTTCTTGGATGTTTATTTACACGCCTCTTTTCATTAATTTGTGTGTAAATTTCTCTTCTAAATTATGTTAGGATTAGTCTAGACATTAAGGAAAACAAACCTACAAAAACATTTGCATGGACGCTTAGTGGTTTTATAAGGATTATAATTGGTAATTAAGATTGTGTGGCCATTTAGATAAACAACCTTCCAAGTTAGTGATACCACAATGGCGCTAATAGAAACATTGCCGTAAACAAGTCCCCAGTCATAGAAATCTCTAGTTGCGTAGGAATCGTGACAACACTCTTGCGTCTTGATTGGTTTTTAGCCGACCCTAATAAGCTAGTGGCGACTCCTAAAAATACATAAGTTGTTAAGAATTAAAATTCAAAATCCAACGTCGCGCGAGGTATGGGCTTGGGAAAGCCTGCACCTAATTTAGAGCCGTTAGTCCGCCTCTTTAGGCAAATACCCCTAAACCTTCTTTATCTTTTTTCACGGACGGCAAAAGAGAGGTCGCGGCAGTTTGGCAACTCCACTGGGGATTTGGTTGCAAACCTTAGAGGACTTAGGCCATAAAATCACAATTGATATTTGGCTTAAGGGACACATATTCGACATAACTGCACTTTACGGTTCTAAAGGTCAGGTTGAGCCACCGGAAACCTTCCTCCAACTCACGACTCTTGCCCACATGGTGATCGATTGATTGTTAAGTCTAGGATCAAGGAGAGGTATTGTGCACATTCAGGACCATTACATCCATTGGAACAAAACTCATGCTTTTATCCATTTTATTGAACCGAAAGCAGAATTCAACCTAGCAATTATGTAAGTTATGTTCTCACCAAAAGTGAGCTAAGGCGATGCTTCCTCTGCTGTATCGTATTGCATATATTATTATACACCCCAGTCTTATTAGTGGTTCTAAAGATGGATACTCTAAACACAATATCGTCCCTTTCAATAAAGCTCAAACACATGCATCTTCCACCTTCGAAGAAGTTTCTATCGCGGATGTAGCCCAACAGGCGTATGACTTTCCATAATGTTCGGTGGTTGATGAGCTTCAACGGCCATGGTTTGGCTTTGAAATATGAGAGCCACAATCTATGGGCTTTTATTAACGTGTCTTTGGGAATGAACCAAGAACTCTCTGCTTAAGTAGACATTCACAATTTTGTCATCTTGAAAACAACCAATGATTTCTGAGGAAGACAATATGAGGATGCTTTATGTGATTTAAATCCAAGAGTTGTCATTATCACGAGGATCTTACCACATTGATTTTCTTCAGATGTATTAACTTCACCGCAATTTTAGAGAAAGGATAATCAAGTACAGATTTGCTGGCGCAAGCCCCACTTTTTCAGCTTACCCATAGCAGGCGCAAACAGAAGAAGAAGAAAGGTTTTGCATTTTAGCTGTATTCTATTCTTGTTATGTAAAACTCATAGCTACCAACATAGCAACCCTAAATCAATCAATTTGAGTCTTACTAATGGTCTAGCTTCCTAAGGCCTATATGCACACCAATACAATTCTTAGCACAATCAAATCTCATATGACCAGCTCGGCTTGTTTCCATTATTTATGAGATCCTCCAACACAAGCATATTCACACACAGGAGAACTATAGATAGAGAAACACTACAAGAGTGAATTAGCTCTAACACAGTTTCTCTTAGCCTAACAATGTGGAGAGTTCCTTCATGGAATTCGAATCAAACGCAAGAACAACACAGTCATGGGGAGAATATGCTAATATATTAAGATTCACACCTGGAAAATCTCGTGATGAGCAGTTTGAACTTTTGTCCCTCTCCAAACTTTTTACTAACGAATGTGCATGGGAACTGCCATGAACTTTGCAAACCTAATCAAATTCCATTGCCATACAAAGCTGAGGACACTTGACTGAATGCAATTCATCCCTCAAGACTTCAAGCTCAACCAAAACATCATGGCAATCATCGGCACATTTAGTCCTAACACATATTGTAATATATGTGCTTTAAAAGAAAATAAAATAAAAGGAAAAGAAAGAGTTTCAAAAGTCAAAAAAGGAAGCTGAAGGATATTTGTGGAACCTTCGGCTATGCTTTAAAAAAAAAGAGAGAGAGAGAGAGAGAAGAGCATGAGGAGAAGAGCATGGGCGAGGCGGTTTCGAAAGAAACAAAGGAAAAGAGAGAAAGAAGAGAAAGGAAAAAGGGAAAAAGGGAAAAAAAAATTGGCACGCTTGTGATCCGAACGCCTCATCAAGCCGACTCAAGTGTGTTTTGCAAAGCCGGTAAGAAATGAAGCCTTTAATCACTTACTTGAAGCAATAGCCGCAATTAGGGCTCGAAATTTGGATTTCTTGGATATTTGTGTGGCGAAGCCCGATTTTTGAGTTGTTGAGCTGTATATTTTTGTAGAAATGGTACTTTGGGATGTTGTGAAGCTATAGCATCTTTCGGATCATGATTTGAGCTTGCGGTTTGTCCTGAACGGAATTTTGAAGTTGGGGGCACATTCTGGTACTGTAGCGATCAGTAACTTCGAAACTCTTTTTTGTTATTTTCAGCATTATTTTGGGGCAGCTGAGTTGGGGTTGTTGTTGTACATTAAGAGAGCTTTCTAAAGACTATAAGACGGCTTGAAACAGATTTTTGTGGAGGAAGTTATGGCATGACAAAGTTGGCGCATGGGCCGCGCCTAGCAGAAAAATATGACTTTTCAATAAATGAGAGCTTTTGTGGCACATAGGTGTCATTTTATCGACAAATAGGCCTAGTATAGATGATTCATTATGCGAATATCCTTTTTACTTGGCCTTTTGATATTGTTTTTCCATTAATTGTTAGGAATCCGAATGCGTTAGTTCGAGTGAGCGTCGTAGTTGAGTTTTAGCTTTTCCTAGGTGAGTGACACTATTTATACTTTGTATTTTAAACTCATGTTTTGAGAAACGTGGTGGATTATATATTCCATGAGTTGATAAAAAGCATATTTTATTGCATAAAACATGATCGAGATATTACTGTCATTTTTGTTGTTCGAATGGAGTTATATTCCGACTTCGATTTGAATGGTTGTTTGAAAAAGGATTTGTGAAATTCTTTGTGAAAGAATCTTGAAATGTTTTGGAGAATACTTTAATATTTATATATCAAATTTTGAGTTGTGATATGACTTCCTTTCTGATGTTGGATTACTGGATATTGTGATTGGTGATTAGTGCTCAATGTCGCTGTGGACCCTGAGGTGTGTGGGTATGCGCATACTAATCTAAGATATCATTGTAGGCCGAGCCACCGGCTAATAATAGGTGGAGACCTTGCCAAGGGAGGAATCTTGGTCGTCTTGTCACAAACGATACGCGTGACCATGGTTAGACATTTGAGCATGAATTGGTCAATGGAGTGGACCATTGACGTATGATTTGAGTTTGGTCGATGGAATGAACCATCGATGTGATCTGATGAGATTAATCAATGGAATAGACCATTGATGCATGTTTTATGAGATTGACTAATGGACAGGACCATTGGTATCTTCGGTATTTGAGTTATGATTATGTATTTGAGTTATGTTTTAAATGTGCATAGTGATTTCTCGATCCGCTTAGAAGAAATGTGTTACTCACTGAGCCGTGGTAGCTCGCTCCTTTTTTATAATTTTTTTTTAGGTTCTTCAGCGAGTTGCGAGTAGACGTGAGCGTTCGTTCGGCGAGGACTTTTTTGGTGGAAACTTTTTGGTATGACTTGTGCATAGTTAATAGGTTTATAAGTTAGTCTTTGTAGATGGTTTATGTTTTGATTTTGGTGGATTATAGATATACTATAATATTGTAACCAAATACCCCGTTTTGTCAAATATATATATGTGGATGTATATATGTTGAAATTGGGTTGAATTTTGATTATGTTGAGGCTGCGTCCTTTGGTAAAAGGATGGCCGTGTCATGCCCCTTTTTCTTGTGAATCGAGGTGTGACATTTGTTGCTATGAGAGCTTAGATTTTGATTTGTTTGGGTAAATATGGAATGATGTGAGATTGTGTGATAGATTTTTTTTTTTTTTTTAAGTTAGCCTTTTAGATATTAAGATGTAGCTCCGTTCTTGGATTCAAGTGATCATGCATGACTCGGAGACACTTGCTTCACTTAGTAGAAATAGTAAAGGTAAGCAAGTTGTTGCCCCTATTGCTAGAGACACGCCTCAAGCTTCTCGAGGTGCGTCTTTGAGGAGGAGACGGGAGGATCGGCATGATGGAATTCCTAACTCACATGAAGTCAGGGAAGTTAACCAACAGTCATTTCCTCTGAGTGACTTTGAGCAAGCCATGATTCATTGGTATCTTCAGGCAAAGGAATTAAGTGGAGATGGAGCAATTGGCTCATACACCTTTGCCCAATTAAGAGAGGCGAAACCACCCACTTACGATGGGAAAGCTGACCTCTTGTAGCTGAGCAGTGGACTAGAAAGATCGAGAGGATCTTCAAAGCAAAAGGTGTTCCTGAAGAGAAGAAGGTTAACTTTTCTTCTTGATACTTCGAAGGTGAGGCAAAGCATTGGTGGGAGGGAACAAGGCCAGCTCTTGGAGATAGGGATGGTGCTATAGCTTGGGAGGACTTTAAGCAAGCTTTCAATGCCCAATTCTTCCCAATGTCATTTCAAGCAAAAATGAAGAGTGATTTTATACACATATCTCAAGGCGACTCCATGATTTTGTAGTATGCAGTTAGATGAGTAGATTTGTTGAGCAATATGTGTCTAATGAGCAAGATAAGGCTGATCACTTTCAGAGGGGGCTCCGATATGAAATTGGTTCGGCACTCACACCTCTAGCATTGACATCTTATAATGATGTGTTGGAACAAGCCATCAAAGTGGAACAAAAGATTTTGGAGCGTGACGAGCAAGGTGTACCTCAACATAAGAAGTTGAGATCCACAGTTTATCAAGATAGCAGCACTAGTGGCAGCGGAAAGAGGAAAGCTTTTAATAAGCCAGGAAAGCCCATAATTCATAATAATCCAGGCCCTTGTACTACTTGTGGGAGATGACGTAGCGGTCCTTGTTACCGCAAGAGATGAGCATGTTTCACTTGTGGAAAAATGGGACATATGGCACGTGATTGTCCAACACAGAAGACTGTCCCTGGAGATAGTAGAGTATGTTTTGTATGTGGACAACCTGGACATTGAGCCTATACTTGTTCTATGAGAAAGACCGCAGCTCCAGTTGATAGGCCACAAGAAGGCCAACAAAGGCAAAGGATGACTGGGAAAGTTTTTACGATGAAGAGAGGATGTTGCAGCTTCTAATACAGTTTTTGCAGGTAATATTTCTATTGCCTCACAACCTGCTTATGCATTGTTTGATCCCGGTGCCACGCATTCCTTTACTTCCATTGATTTTGCAAAGAAACTTGATGTGTTGCCTGAGCTTCTAAGATATGAATTGCGTGTTAATACTCCCTCTGGTGATTTATTGATTGATGATCGTGTTTTTAAGAATTGTTTATTGCGAATTGATGATGTAGCATTGCCTGTGGATTTGGTGGAGTTAGATATACGGGATTTCAATGTTATTCTTGGGATGGATTGGTTATCAAAATATTATGCCACTATTGATTGTTATTCAAAGAAAGTTATTTTTCAACCTCCAAATTAACCCGAATTCTCTTTTTTGAGAAGTTATGAAGGCACTTTTCCAAGGTTGATTTCAGCTATGCAAGTAAGAAAGCTTTTGAGAAAGGGTTGTTGCGGTTATTTGGCTTGTGTAAAAGATACAAGTAAGGAGCCGGTAAAGCTAGAAAATGTTCATGTTGTCAGAGAATTTCCTTATGTATTTCCTGAAGATTTACCTGGCTTGCCTCCTGATAGAGAGATAGAGTTTTGTATCGATTAATTGCCTGGTACAACACCTATCTCTAAGATCCTATATCGGATGGCACCTTTTGAATTGAATGAATTGAAGACACAACTACAAGAGCTTTTGGATAAGGGTTTTATCAGGCCTAGTGTATCGCCTTGGGGAGCTCATGTTCTATTTTTGAAGAAAAAAGACGGTAGTATGCAACTTTGCATAGATTATCGAGAACTTAACAAGGTGACAATAAAAAATAAATATCCTTTGCCCAGGATTGATAATTTATTTGATCAACTTCAAGGGGCTCGGGTATTTTCTAAGATCGACCTTTGTTGTGGGTATCATCAGTTGAAGATAAAAGTTGATGATGTGCTAAAGACCGCTTTCATAATAAGGTATGGGCATTATAAATTCCTTGTCATGCCTTTTGGGTTAACGAATGCACCTGCGGCTTTCATGGATTTGATAAACAGGATATTCAGGCAATTTCTTGATAGATTTATTGTGGTATTCATCGATGATATTTTGGTGTATTCAAGGAGTTTGGGAGAACATGAACAACACTTGAGAGTTGTTTTACAAACTTTGCGTGAAAAGTTGTATGCTAAATTTAGTAAGTGTGCCTTCTGGCTTGATCATATAGAATTCTTAGGTCATGTAATATCAAAGGATGGTATCTCAGTTGATCCAAAGAAAGTTGAAGCAGTTGTTCAATGGAATTGCCCTACCAATGTAACAGAGGTAAGAAGTTTTCTTAGGTTAGCAGGTTATTACAGGAGATTTATAGAAGGGCTTTCTAAAATTGCCAGTCCACTTACTCGCCTAACTCATAAGGGAGTTAAATTTGTGCGGTCAAATCAATGTGAGTGCAGTTTCCAAGAGTTGAAGAGGCGATTGGTGTCAGCTCCTATATTAACTTTTTCCTTCAGAAACTGGTGGCTTTACAATTTATTTCATTGCATCTAAGGAAGGTTTAGGTCGTGTTCTTATGCAAGATGATAAAGTTGTGGCATATGCCTCTAGACAGTTGAAGGCTCATGAGAAGAACTATCATACTCATGATCCGGAGTTGGCGGCGGTTGTGTTTGCCTTAAAAATATGGGGGCACTACTTGTATGGTGAAAAATATGAAGTATTTACCGATCACAAGAGTTTGAAATATATTTTTACTCAAAAAGAACTTAACATGAGACAGAGGAGATGGCTAGAACTTCTGAAGGATTATGACTTATCCATCAATTACCATCCAAGTAAAGCTAATGTGGTAGCTGATGCATTGAGTCACAAATCCTTTGGAAATATGGCAGCATTGCTCACTTCTCAAAAGCCTATTCTTGAAGATATGAGAAAGCTGGACATGGAGGTTTTGGTCCATCAGCTTAGTGCTCAATTAGCTAATCTTCGAGTACAACCGACATTAATTGACAAAATCAAGGGTAAACAAAATGAAGATCCTCAATTGGAGAAGATCAAAGAAGGTGTAAAAACTAGGAAACAATATGACTTTAGTATCCATGTAGATGGGTCATTGAGGTTTCGTGATCGATTATGTGTTCCCAATGATTTAGAATTGAAAAAGGAGATATTACAAGAAGCTCATAGCACTAGATTCTCGATTCATCCGGGGAGCACCAAGATGTACAGGAATTTGAGAGGAAATTTTTGGTGGATCAATATAAAGAAAGATATTGTCAAGTTTGTCAACCAATGTCTAGTTTGCCAGCAAGTGAAAATTGAGCATAAAAAAATAGGTGGCTAGCTACACCCACATGAAGTACCTAAACAAAAGTGAGAGCATATTACTATGGATTTCATCGTCGGCTTACCGAGGATGCCTAGTGGTAAGAATGCCATATGGGTGATTGTTGATCGATTGACTAAATCAGCACACTTTTTGTCTAATCGATTTGGTCTTTCACTTGAAGACATGTCGAAGCGATACATCAATGAGATAGTGAGACTTCGTGGAGTTCCCGTGAGTATTGTTTCCGATAGAGATCCTAGGTTTGTGTCTAACTTTTGGAAGAGTTTACAAGGGGCGTTAAGTACTCAACTCAACTTTAGCACATCTTTTCACCCATAGACAGATGGTCAGTCAGAGAGAACTATTCAGACATTAGAGGATATGCTACGATCTTGCATTATTGACTTTGGTGGTTCGTGGGACGAACATTTACACTTGGCAGAGTTTTCTTATAATAACAGCCATCATTCCGGTATTAAAATGGTTCCTTTCGAAGCTTTGTATGGGCATAATGTAGGACTCCTATTTGCTGGGATGATGTTGGTGAGAAAAGATTAACCGACCCTGAATACATACAACAATCAGAAGAGAAAATCAGACTCATTCGAGAGCGTTTCAAAACAGCACAAAGCCGTCAGAAAAGTTATGCAGACCTTAAGAGGCACAAAGTAGAATTTAATGTAGGAGACCATGTATTCTTGAAGGTTTCTCTTATGAAGGGCGTCATGAGATTTGGCATGTGTGGTAAATTAAGCCCAAGGTACGTGGGACCATTTTTTATATTAGAAAAGATTGGTGAAGTTGCTTATAAGCTAGCTTTACCTCCAGCATTATCCAGAGTCCATAATGTGTTTCATGTATCCTTATTACGGAAATATGTGCCAAATCATGATCACGTATTGGATTTTACACCATTGAAGTTGAGAGAAAACTTAACGTACGAAGAGCAGCCAATTTGTATCATCGATAAGAAGGATCAGGTGTTGCAATGACGCACTATTCCTTATGTGAAGATCCAGTGACAAAATCACACGGAAAGAGAGGCCACTTGAGAACTAGAGGAAGAGGCAAGGCGCAAATACCCTCGCTTGTTTCATGATTGAGGTGCTTGTAAATTTCGAGGACGAATTTTTTTTTTTTAACGAGAGGAGAATGTAATATATGGGCTTTAAAAGACAATAAAATAAAAGGAAAAGAAAGAGTTTGAAAAGTCAAAAAGGAAAGCTGAAGGATATTTGTGGAACCTTCGATTGTGCTTCAAAGAGAGAAGAGAGAGAGAGAGAGAGAGAGAGAGAGAGAGAAGAGCACGGGCAGAAGCAGGGTTTCGAAAGAAACAAGGGAAAAGAGAGAAAGAAGAGAAAGGAAAAAGGGAAAAAGGAAAAAAAAAATTGGCGCGCTCGTGATCCAGACGCCTCATCAAGCCAACTCAAGTGTGTTTTGCAAAGCCGGTAAGAAATTGAAGCCTTTAATCACTTACTTGAAGCATTAGCCGCAATTAGGGCTCGAAATTCGGATTTCTTGGATATTTGTGTGGCGAAGCTTGATTTTTGAGTTGTTGAGCTATATATTTTTGTAAAAATGGTACTTTGGGATGTTGTGAAGCTATAGCATCTTTCGGATCATGATTTGAACTTGCGGTTTGTCCTAAACGGAATTTTGAAGTTGGGGGCGCATTCTGGTACTGTAGCGATCAGTAGCTTCAAGCCTCTTTTTTTGTTGTTTTTGGCACTGTATTGGGGCGACTAAGTTGGGGTTGTTGTTGTACATTCAGAGAGTTTTCTAAAGACTGTAAGACGGCTTGAAACGGATTTTCGTGGAGGAAGTTATGGCGTGATGAAGTTGGCGCATGGGCCGCACCTAGCAGAAAATGATGGGTTTTCGATAAATGAGAGCTTTTGTGACGCATAGGTGTCATTTTATCGACAAATAGGCCTAGTATAGACGAGTCGTTATGCAAATATCCTTTTTACTAGGCCTTTTGATATTGTTTTTCCATTAATTGTTAGGAATCCGAATGCGTTAGTTCGAGTGAGCGTCGTAGTTGAGTTTTAGCTTTTCCCAAGTGAGTAACACTATTTCTTCTTTTTATTTTAAAGTCATGTTTTGAGAAATGTGGTGAATTATATATTCCATGAGTTGGTAAAAAGCATATTTTGTTGTATAAAACATGATCGAGCTATTACTGCCATTTTTGTTGTTCGAAGGGAGTTATATTCCGACTTCGATTTGAATGGTTGTTTGAAAAAGGATTTGTGAAATTCTTTGTGAAAGAATCTTGAAATGTTTTGGAGAATACTTTGATATTTATATATCAAATTTTGAGTTGTGATATGACTTCCTTTCTGATGTTGGATTACTGGATATTGTGATTGGTGATTGGTGCTCAATGTCGCTGTGGACCATGAAGGGTGTGTGGGTATGCGCATATTAATCTAGAATATCCTTGTGGGCAGAGCTACTAGCTAATAATAGGTGGAGACCTTGCCAAAGGGGGAATCTTGGTCGTCTTGTCATGGGCGATACGCGTGACCATGGTTAGACATTTTAGCATGAATTGGTCAATGGAGTGGACCATTGACGTGTGATTTGAGTTTGGTCGATGGAATGGACCATTGACGTGCGATTTGAGTTTGGTCGATGAAATGGACCATTGATGTGATTTGATGAGATTAATCAATGTAATAGACTATTGATGCATGTTTTATGAGATTGACCAATGGACTAAACCATTGGTATCTTCGGTATTTGATTTACGATTATGTATTTGAGTTATGTTTTGAATGTGCATAGTGATTTCTCGATCCGCTTAGAAGAAATGTGTTACTCACTGAGCCGTGGTAGCTCGCTCCTTTCTTATAATTGTTTTTCAGGTTCTTCAACGAGTCGCGAGTAGGCGTGAGCGTTTGTTCGGCGAGGACTTTTGTGGTGGAAACTTTTTGGTATGACTTGTGCATAGTTAATAGGTTTATAAGTTAGCCTTTGAATGTCACGCCCGATCCTTGGGCACGCACACATCCTTCTCTTTTGGTCGATTTTATAATGCGATATCCCAGGACTATGTATCGCCGACCCTTTTATTTATTAAGCACATGCGGAAGTAATTATAAATCCCTAGACAGTAAATCGATGGGATAGATAAGCAAGGCCATATTTTTCATATTGAAATTTATAACCAAACTTTTATACAAAACACAAACCAGAGTACTTCACAACTATTCACGTCTTTTTACTTTCACTCTATTCACATCAAAACAGGATTTCCAAAAGAAGATGGAATCTCAATCCATCCGGGTCGTACTTAGGATCCCTTTCTGGATCATCTTCTTCTTAAAAAATCTTTCTCCTCCTCAGGTTTTACTTCAGTGTTCTCCTTCTCCGATTCCTCCTCCTTGGGTTCATCTACAAGCCTGAAATGTTTTCCCCAAACCGGGATGAGACTACGTCTCAGCGAGTTCTACCCCACTAAGGCCCGATTAGTAAACCATTATACTATAGGCTGCCTAAACACGCACAGGTTAGAGGACTTACCTTGGCCTCAGATTTCACTTGCAAGTCAGTACAATTCACAATAGGTACCCATTTACTCCAAACAAATCGAACCAGTCGATTACATGTCACACAAATCATTCCCCATTGAGGAACATCTAAAAGCTAGGCCACGTGCATTCTCCAAGACGACATCCCAAGTCTCCGAGTCACGTGCCTCAAACCTTGGGCCCACCTGCATTCTCTGAGGCGACCTTTTCGCCAAGGTGGTACATCAAGTCACCGAGCCATGTGCCCTTTTAGATGCCATTCTTGAAAATTGGACCCACGTGCATTCTCTAAGGCACTAGTTCGCCAAGGTGACGCATCAGATCACCGAGCCACGTGTCCTTTTTACGATGCCCAGGCCCACGTGCCTTCTCTTAGGTGCTATCTCACCAAAGTGATGCATCAATTCACCGAGCCACGTGCCCTTTTAGATACCAAACTCTGTCACCGAGCCACGTGCATTCTCTAGGAGGACATACCAAGTCTCCGAGCCACGTGCATTCTCTAAGGCGACCTCTTCGCCAAAATGACATATTCAACCACTAAATTCACATGCATTCTCCAGGTGATATTCCAATTCACCGAGCCCACGTATTTTCTTTTAGGTGATAACCAATACCCAACGATTTCTCAATCAAATAATTAACAATCGACTCAATATGAATAACTCCTAAAAATCCATAATTAAATCAATTTCATACAAATTGCAGCTCAATTAAATAAACAGATTGTGCCACGACGATCAACACGAGATTTCGGTCGTCGGCCATCTAAATCTTAATTTTCGAAAAATAAATAATTAATTAATTAATTTCGAAAATTAATTAATAAATATTTATAATTCAATTTAGCTCAAAATAAAGCCCAATTAAATAAACGGACTTCACCACGGTCACCAGCATAAAATTCTAGTCACGAGCTATCCCAGTTGAATTTTCGGAAAATAAATAATTATGTAATTTAATTTGAAAATTAATATTTAAATACCAAAAATTCCACTTAGGCCCGAAAAGCCTAATTGAAGCCCACTAAGGGTTAGGAAAAATCCCAAGATACTTTCAATAAATAGGACCATGTCTACTTGCTAAAGCTCACTCAATTTTTCTAATTCGCATCACAATTGACTAATAAATACTAATTCATTCTAATCTAACCACCTAATTACATTTAATTAAACCTAACCAACCCCTAAGCATAATTAGCCAACTAAGCGGGGATTAGTGAGATTACTCACTGGAATCGTGCGCAAATCGGATCAATCCGACGGGGACGGCGCGAGGAACAATAAACCCCAAAGCACGGCTCGGGTTCGGGGCCCGGAAACGGCCCAAAGCGGGCCTTGAACAATGCTGGAAACCCATTTTCCAGCCATTGTTCTTGGCTGGACGAAGCTCGTCCGGTGGCTGAGCTGGTTGGGCGAGGCCGGCGGAGGGCAAGAGGGGCTCCGGCGGGTCCGAACGGCGGCCGGAGTAGGTCGGGTCATGGCCTATGGTGGCCTAGACGAGCTGGGCAGAGGTGACAACTCAGCTGGACGAGGCGGACGGTGCACAAGCGGGCGAGCTGAAGATGAACGGCGATGGGTGGTGTCATGCGGGTGGAGCGGACGGCGGTCCGGCGTGGCTTCAACGGCGATAGTAGCTCCGGTCTTCAGACGACGATGGCCGCTGCTTATGTTTCTGCTGTCTTCTATCTTTGCACAAAAACAGAGAGGAAGAAAAGGGGGCGGCGACGACGGCTGAGGGGATGAGGAAGAGACGAAGGCAAGCGGCGGAGCACGGGCGGAGCGCGGGTGGCGGAGCTCGAGCGGCAGCGAGTGGCTTCTATCTTCATGCGCTTGCGGCTTCTGCTTGGCTTCTGTTTTTGTTCGAACGAGAGGGGGAGAGAGGAAAGAGAGAGAAGAGAGAAGAGAGAGAAGAAGAGATAAGAGTGAAGAAGTTTGAATGGTCAAAGAAGAAAAGCAAAGTGGAAGCCAGCCAAGCATTCGGTGGAAGGGGGAGGGGCTGCACACAAGGGAAAAGAAAAAGAGAGGGAGAGAGAGAGAAAGAAAAAGAAAGAAAGAAAGAGGGAGAGAGAAAGGGGAAAAGGTGTTTGGCTAAAAATGGAAAATAAATGGGAAGATCACAAAAAAAAAAAAAATTCTCAAATAGAAAATTCTAATCCCAATTTCTTTTAAATAAGCTCATAGATTCTCAAAAGGAATTTCAACTTAGAATTCTTGGTCCCCACTTGCATTTTGCATCCAAATTCCCTCTTAAATTTCTCTCAAATAACTCTCCCAAAATCAATTGATATTTCCTTTATCAAATTGATTATTTTCTTTATCCAATAATCCCTCATGCTCCTCAATTTCACCAACAAAATAATTCCTGGCTTTAATTGAACGAAATGGCCACACGACAACTTTTTTTTCCCAAAAAGTGTCAGGTGTCATAAAAATCTTCTGAGATTGAGTCGACATTCCTAGAATTTATTGTGACAAGACAGAAATTCCAATTTCTGAAATCGGACTTGAATTCATAGTTAATTTCACTTGACGCGTTTTTAGCGTGACCTAGGCTACCAGGTAACCTTCAGGCATTTTTAGTGCAACTGACTCGTGGTCGATTTTTCTTCGAGCCACTATGAACCCACTCAACTCATTGGCGACTCTCGATTGTTGTGAAAATCCCCGAAAATTTTTAATTTAGTGGTGTCACTAATTTAGTGGTGTCACAATTAGCCACACATCTCAATCGAACCAGTCTATCTCGATTTCGAATCGATTTTATATTGTGTCGTATTGACCTCTAAAGATAAGCACAGTCGAGAAGCCGATTCCTGGTCGAATTCTTAAGTCTATTTGCCTTAAAATCCTTAATGGCTTCCCCAGGTAGTCTAGTTATCTTGAGAGTGATCAGCTCTGATAACAGCCTTATAGACGCGTCAATGAAATGCCCAATTTATTCAATTGAAAACATGACTGAAAATCTAGGACATCACATTGTAAAAGGTTTATGTTTTGATTTTGGTGGATTATCGATATACTCGATATTGTAACCAAATACCCATTTTTGTCAAAATATATATATATATATATATAAATATATATGTGGATGTATATATGTTGAAATCTAGTTGAATTTTGGTTATGTTGAGGCTACGTCCTTTGGTAAAAGGACAGCCGTGTCATGCCCCTTTTTCTTGTAAATCGGGTGTGACACATACATATGCACACACGGGAGATTTGGAGACAGAGAAACACTAAAAGAATGAATTAGCTCTAACACAGTTTCTCTTACATTAACTCTAATGCAGTTTCTCTTAGCCTAAAGACATGGACAATTCCTGTACGATATTTGAGTCAAACACGAGAACAACACACTCAAGGGGAGAATTAGCTAATATATTAAGATTCACATATTCAAACCTGGAAAATCTTGTGATGAGCAGTTCGAACTTTTGTCCCTCTGCAAACTTAGTTGATGAATGTGCATAGGAATTGCCATGAACTTTGCAAACCTGATCAAATTCTATTTCTATACAAGATTGAGGACACTTGGCTGAATGCAGTTCATCCCCCCAGACTTCAAGCTCAACTGAAACATCACAGCAAGCAAAGGCATCTTCCACTTTCAGCAAGACAATTCCACAATGGCTGAGGCTCAGTTCCTCACATTGACATTGATCGATGGATATTCCATCTCAAACATCCTTTCATCAATTACAGTGACATGGAAAATGGAGTCCCCTCCAAATTAGAAGACCAAAGATTGGCCCCCACAGTGGTGCTCTATAGATTCATTCAAACCCTTTGCTAGCCAAACCATCTCATCACATTTTTCCAATTCCACGGGCCAAATAATTGCACCATTCTCTCAAAAGCATCCTCCTAAACCTTTTTGTTATTCCCTATAGGAAAAATAAAACCCATAATCTTAATAAGCCTATGAGACCTGATTTCAAATTCAAAACGAAGAACAACATAACAAGAATGCATAAACCAAAAAGGACATCTTGAAGCACATACTTTTCAGTTCATTCAGATTTGGAATGTGGCATTAATGAGTGTGCATCTAGATTATGATCAACCTCATAAAACCCAATTGGCATAAAAGTATACACTTCCTTGATTCCTCAAGACTATATAAAGGAGATATTGTCACGCCCCGATCCTCAGGCATGCATACATACCTTACCTTTGGTCGATTTTTAAAATGCAATATCCCAGGACTAAGTATCGCCAACCCTTTCATTTATATATGCACATGCGGAAGTAATTATAAATCCCCAAACAATAAAACAATGGGATAGAAAAGTAGGCCATAATTTTCATACTGAAATTCTCAACTGATCTCTTTTTATACACATCTCATAGTATTCTACAATACTCTATATACGTAAGTCAAATCTAACATCTATTCACATGCAGACAAGGTCTTACAAGATAGGACGGGATCTCAGTCCTCATCCAAGTCGTACTCGGGGTTATCATCGGGCTTCTCCTCCTTAGTACTCCTCTTCGGGTTCCTCATCAGGGATCTCCTCATCAGATTCCTCCTCCTTAGGCTCCTCATCTAGGTCCTGAAATGGTTATTCAATAACCACTGAGACAAACGCCTCAGCAAGTTCTACCCCTTAAGACCCAATTAGTAAACTAATACATCTTAGGGCTGCCTATGCACAACACGAGTCAGAGGACTTACCTTGGCCTCAGATTCCACCTGCATATTAGCACAAATCAAATAGGCATCCAAGCAATCACATCACTGATCGAAGCATCGATCAAATCGACCTAGTCTATTACACGCCAACAAGACCACTCACAGTCATTTCCATTATTCCAACCAATTTACAATATCAATTCAAGGCAATGATCAATCAACCTAGTCGATTACGTCTTAATCAACCATTCACCGATCATTCCATTCAATCAATCAATTCACAACATCATATTAAAGTAATGAATCACATCTAATCACACTCAGATCGAATCATCGATCAATCGGCCTAGTCGATTACATATCAACAAGATCACTTCCGGTCATTTCAACTATTCCAATTTAATTCCCAATTATATTAATTATAGGTGGTAATCACGGAATCATTTAGGCAATTTTCTTAGATTTAGTGGCATCACGGCCCCACCGAGCAATTTTCTTAGATTTAGTGGCATCACGGCCCCACTCGGCAACTTTCAATATTTAGTGGCATCACGGCCCCACTCGGCAATTTTCAATATGTAGTGGCATCATGGCCCCACTCGGCAACTTTCAATATGTAGTGGCATCACGGCCCCACTTGGCAAATTTAGATTTAGTGGCATTATCAACCGATGCCTGGTTATTCTTCAATTAATAACCAAAGATTATTCAATTTAGGAATAAATTCTAAAATCACTAATAAATCAATTTCTCACAAATTAAGGCTCGAATAAATAAACGAACCATGAAATTCTGGTCACTAGCCATCCCAGTTGAATTTCTGGGAAATAAATAATTAAATAATTAATTTCAAAAATTAAATAAATAAATACGATAAATTCAATTTAGCACAATATAAAGCTCAATTAAATAAATGGACTACACCACGATCATCAGCATAAAATCCCGGTCATGGCCATCCCAGTTGAATTTCCGAGAAATAAATAATTAAATAATTAATTTTGAAAATTAATATTTAATTCCTAAAAATTCCACTTATGCCTAAATTGCCTAATTAACACCCGATAAGGGTCGGGAAAAATCCCAAGCATTCAATAAATAGTATTACGTGCCTACTCTCTAATTGCACAATCCAATTGACTAACATGCATCCCAATTATCTAATAATCACTAATCTACTATAATCCAACCACCTAATTGCACTTAACTAACACTAATCAACCTTAAGTATAATTAGCAAACTAAGAAGGCATTAGTGAGTAAAACTCACACAAAACGACAAGGTCGACGCGAGGATCGACTTTCCTCAAAGCGGGCCGAGCATTCGGGCTCGGGAAGACGGCTAAAACGGGCCAAATAGGTGTTGCCATACCCATTTTTCCAGCCCTCTGTCCACTGCGGTTGAGGCCGAGAAAGGTGAGTGGAAGGCTCGGGTTGAGGCGAGCAAGGGTGGCTAGGGCCGAGCGGAGCTCCGGCGGTTCGAGGTGGCGGCGCATGGTGGTCGGAGAGAGCTCCGGCGGGCCTCTACCGTCCCTCACGACCACCGAACAATAGCTGGCTAGACGGGGTCGTGGATGGCAGCTCGACTGGACGAGGGCAAATGGCATGGTTGGGTGGCCGTGGAGCTGCGACGGCGCACGGCGTGAGGTGGCGACAACGGCCTTGGCTCTGATTTCGGCTGCTGGTTGCGACAACAAGCTGCTCTCTCTATTTCTGCCCTTGCTGGTTCGAACGACCAAGAGGGAGAGGAGGAGAGAGAAGGGCGGATGGCGTTCGAGCGGGCGAGAGGGAGATGGACGACGGCAATACTTCGACACGACGGCGACGGTAGCTTCGTCCTGTAGCTCCTTCAAGCGACGCTTGTCGCTGCTTCTGCTTTTGTTTCTATTTTACTGGTTCGCACGAACAAGAGGAGGGAGAGAGGGTCGGTTACGAGAGAGAAGAGAGAAAAAGATAAGAGAGAGAAGATAAGTGTTGAAAAGTCAAAAAGTAGAAAAGAAATGAGAAGCAAAGTTGAAGACAGCAAGGTATACGGTGGAGGGGGCATTTCGCACGAGGGGGAAAAGGAGAGAGAGAGAGAGAGAGAGAGAGAGAGAGCGAGAGAGAGAGAGAATGAAAGAAAGAAAGAAGAGAGAGCTTGTGGTGAAAAATGTGTTTGGCCAAATGGGGAAAAATAAATGGGAATAAATTCAAAAGAAAAGAATCTTCTCAAATAGAAAATTCTTATTTCATTTTCTTTTGAATAAGATCATAGATTCCCAAAAGAATTTCAGATTAGAGTACTCGGTCCCCACTTTCATTTTTGCATCCAATTTCCCTCTTGAATTTCTCTCAAATAACTCTAAAAAATCAATTGATGTCTTACTTATCAAATTGATTATTTTCCTCATCCAAGAATCCCTCATGCTTCTCAATTTCACAATCCCTGGCTTCAACTGAATGAAAACGGCCATAAACTGACTTTTTCCCAAAGAGTCTCGGTTGTCAGAAAAATCTTCTGAGACTGAATCGACATTCCTAAAATGACCTGTGACATGACAGCACTTCTAATTTCTAAAATTGGACTTAGATTGGCGGTTAATTTCACTCGAACACGCTTTTAGTGCGACCTAGACTACTGGGTAGTTTTCAGAACTTTTTAGGACAAATGACCCGTGGTCGATTTTCTTCAAGCCACGATAAACTCACTTGACACATTGGCGATTTTTGATTGTCGTGAAAATCTCTAAGATTCAAATACGGACACAGGGTACCAAAATGATAGTAAGATCAAGTTAGTGCTGGTCAATGAGAATTTTCCAATTTAGTAGAGTCACCCACGATCGGTCATTCATCTCAATTGAACCGACCTATTTCTAATCTTAATTCGATTTTTAACTGTGCCGTAATGATTTCTAAAGATGAACACGGTCGAGAAATCGATTCATGGTTGAATTCTCAGTCTATCTGCCTTAAAGTCCTTAATAGCCTACCCAGCTAGTCTAGTTATTTCGTGAGTGGCCAACTCAGAGAAAAACACTATAGTCGCGTCGATGAAATGCCCAATTTAACCAATCGAAATCAGAATCTGAAAATCAGGATGTCACAGATATTATTTGGAATACTGAATTCATTTTGGACCAACGAAAGTGACAATTCCAGAGTTCATCTCAATCAATGTAAATCAAGTCCTAACCAGCACTAGTGAATATGTAGACTTAAACACAAAATCATCCCTATCAATGGGTTTCTACATGTAGATGACTTTCTCTTGCAAACGTGGGCCAAGTAGCGGAAAAGAATGCCCCCCAACCCACCCCAAAAAAAATCTAATCTACAACTCCTTGGCTTCACCATCCATGACCTGTCCGAATACCTAAGAGTCGTGATTTGCTTAATTTCCTGAATATGTTGCGTGATGAATTGAATAGGAGTAGACTGCCCATCTACATGGTTGAAAAACCAACATATGGTGAAGAACAGACCAAGACACAAGCATACCCTAATGAGATAATCAAATCATATACAACGTGAGTTTTTAGGCATTACTTGCTAGTTTCAAGAGTTTAATAGACAGTAAACCATACAACGAAAGCCATTAATCCAAAGTCAAGGTCAAATCTATGCTTCCAGAATGCAAAGGGTACACATTCAGAAGAAGCCTTCCAAGTCCTAAATATATTTTAAAAATTTCAATTTCAGCCACACAATCACAATCACAGGGGAAAGAGCAAATAAATTGATAACTGGAACATTGATAGAATTGATCATTTAAACTTAAGCTGTTTGATTCTTTCAAGCGCAGCTCAAATAAGGTTTTATCAAGCTATTGGTTCAATTTGACAAAGTAAAATCATCTTTTTTCCCCCAAATCTGATTAATATAACAAAATACAACAGTATCTCCCATTTGAAAACAAAATTATCAGTCATTAGATCTACAATGAAATTTCAGAATCATAACAAGCCATCCCCTTATCTATTAGGTATTTCTCTTTAGTTATGGAGGCAGCAACATTCTTTGCAATTTGCTTGTCCATATCAATTAGTCTCGTGGTGTGATTTACATATATATTCTACGTTTACAACATTAAATAACATTGTCCAATT
This sequence comes from Eucalyptus grandis, assembly GCF_016545825.1. Lineage (NCBI taxonomy): Eukaryota > Viridiplantae > Streptophyta > Magnoliopsida > Myrtales > Myrtaceae > Eucalyptus > Eucalyptus grandis. The sequence goes on along the minus strand of NC_052618.1, from coordinate 15,895,112 downwards.
TCTCCATATTAGAGAACTTGGATTCTATTCTTAAGACGCCTCAGCAATTACTTTTCCAACAGCATCTATCCTTGCTCCAAAAAAAAAAAAAAAACAGCATCTATCCAAAAAGAAAAAAAGAAAAAAAAAAAGAGATGATTGTTATCTTTTCGTACCTCCAACCACCAGCTATGTCCCAATAACTGTACTTTCATCTATTTCCCTGCTTCAATTACTCCAGAGTTAAGATATTTATACCTGGTTTTAAATATACACCCACGGACACTTCAAGGAAAATAACATATCATGTAATATACCACACAATGAAGTAAACTTGGAAAGACACTAGAGTATAAGCAAAGATCTAAACAGCATTGATGTATTTGATTTTCAGACATTGCCAGTCTGAGTCAATAAGTGTGAGATCATACCAAGCCATACTGAACATAAGAGGGCCTCATCACCACCTGCTCCATTGGAAAATTTGTCAGCTGATTTAAGAGCAGTGAGAGGCCTTGGACGCATGGGACCATAATAAACCAACTCAGGATGCCTCAATCTGAGGCAATTGAGGGCCAGGGACAGACTCTATACCAGGGAATCCAGGGAGAAATTCGGCTTTAGCTGCAATAGCAAGAAAATATAAATGTAAATTCGGCTTCATCATCCGCATATCGCTAATCCTCTACAAACATCGATTGCACATGCCTTGTGATTTTACCACACAAAATCTAGTGCAATTCAAGAAGTGCAAGGGCATACCAGATTCTTCAATCACATCAGACGCTGTGCGAGAAAAAGACAAGAAGCTTTACTACTTCAGTGCATACATCCCCAACCAAAACACCGGTCGAGGTTGTTTTTCTTCAAGTGCACCGTGCATATCCACATATTCTACACATGATTATACTCTCATCGACATCATCTCCCGCAGCCAATGAAATGAAGCACATGCCTTCCACGACCATCATAGTTGCGTCGACTTCAAAAAGGACGAACAATCAACCAATGGGACCACCTAACTCTAGATGTATCCACTATCCAAAACCTTATCATACAAAGTACCGCAGGCCAGGAAAGCCTTCTGTAGTGGATGCACATCTAAGAGCACGACTTTATCCTTTTCAACAGTAGAAGCTCAGAGTCACCCTTCTCTTTTTGCAAAAACCATTCCCCCACCAAAAAAGATGAACGCTGGGAAATCCCTCCCATTGACTAGACATGCAGTATGCAGAAGCAAAATAGGTAAGAATCAAATTCAAATGTGGTCAGCAGAAACTACTCTTCGAAAGGAACTGAATGAAAACTGAAGCTAATTCCATGCTATTTCTCTAGATAAAAGAAGAGCCAGACAACGAGGGCACCCCGAGTTGAGCAAAACGAACTCATAGAAGAAGAACAATCGTAACTGAGGATGGCGAGCGAAGCAGCGAGAGAGACGGTTCCGTGAAGAGGCAGGTTAAGCACACTTCATTAGTTCGACTTGTCATGAAAAGATTTAACATAAATTGGAAACAAATTTAATCCTTGCAGCATCTCGTAACCAATCAAGAAAAAGAAACAGGGCTTCAAAAAATTATTCTAGAATTTGAAAAGAACAACGGCAAAGAGAGTTATGCAAGCAGAAACAAAGACACGTTAAACCGCAAGAAATTCTCATGAGGATGAGCAGTTCGGACTATATTGAGAACAAGTCGTAAAAGTGGCGCCCTCATATTTTTGACAAGGCATGGAATTCTCTCTGACTATTTCCAAGTTTTAGATTTTTAAAAGAAATCTCTCCCTATATCAACTCCATCGATGAGAGCTCAAACACGCAGAATTGTCCTACGCTGACGCGTTTCTCTCGCCAATGCTTGCGAGGAAAGCACGGAAGATGTGGATTTAGGGGCAATAAAATTGCTGGTTTGAAGAACAGAGCCCTAGCTGAAGAAGAAGAAGGCGAAGATTGAGGAAGGTCTCTACGAAACCAACTTCCTGCTTCAAACTAATTCACACGCAATAAGACACCAAAATCGGAAGAACTTACGAGCTTGCTGGGTTCAAGGGCGGAGGAGAGAGAGAGCACGGTCTTCTCTCCAGCAACGACGACCACGATAACACTCCATCTGGTTGGATCTCCCTCTCTCTCTCCTACTTGGCTCTGCTCCGCTAAGTGCAGCAGCTTCACTTCTCTCAGTCCTGGCATTTCGGACGCTTCATTTGACGCCTATGGTGTCAAGAAGGAGAAGGAGAGCCCTGCTTTGCTTCCTGCTGTTCAGCGAAGGAGGAGGCGAGATCGATCGATAGACTTGATGATGCGCTGATCGGACGTAATCAGTACTAGAAAAGTTACAAAAAAAGAAGAGAAAAGTTTTAAAATTTTACAGTGCTACCGAAAAAAGGGAAAAGAAAAAAGAATGAACGAGAAAAGGACATCAATTGAATCTTTACCAATTCTATGCGCATTTGTTTCATGCTGATAACTTTTGTATGATTGTATTGAGATCATCACCCTCCCCCCAATTCCCATCCCACTTGTATCTAAATAGTGACAAATCTTCTAGTTCTGGTGTGATTAGCGTACCCTTAGAAAATGTCTTCATCTTTGGGCACTCTTCTACTTCAATACTCCTTAAGAATGGAAACTTGAAAGTGCAACTTGGGATGGAAGAGAAGCATTCTAGGTTTGGCAAATTTTGGAGTGTCAACTCATCAAGATCCCAAATCACTTTTCCTTCTTCATCTCCATCGTTTGCCACTATTTCTTTCATTCTTTCACATCCTATTATAGTCATGCAATCGAGATTCACCAAATTTGTGACCATTGAAGTGGTTACTAGATGTACCAATCCAGAGGAATTCTTCACCACTAATGCCGTTAGATTCTTGAAGGATGTCACGGTCAGAAATATTGTTGTCAAACAAGGACAATCCCAAACCTCAAATGTCTTGATGCTTTGAAGAATTTTCAACACTAAAGAGCCTTCTCTCCATACACTCTTTAGGTTGTGTAGCTTGTTTAACTTAAGTTCTCTTAAACCTTCAAGCACCGGATGTTTACCATTGTCAACAAGTCCTTCATCCAGGAATATATCTTCAAAGGAGCTACAGAAGACCCCAAGGCTTTGTAGATTCTGAAATCTCTCTAGGAGGAATTTGAGAGGAAAAACGGCCTTTTCATCATGAAAGCATGCCAATGTTAGTGCTTTTAGCTTGCCAAAGATGCCCTCTGGAAAATCTCAGTCTTGTATCATCTGAATATTGTTATCGACTAATAAAAGTCTCTCCAAGTTGGGAAAGTCCTGTCGAATTGCCAATACAACAAGAGAAGTAAATTCAACAAAGTTTCAACAATAAATCATGTTCTATAAAAAGTAAACCTATTAAGATGATTCACATGGAAGGTGGCCATCTTCTTAAAGTTCATTATATCTCAAGAGCCCTACATTCAAGTCTCAAGCTTTTAAAAGTCTTGAATAGAGGTTGGTATGGTTAAGTTTGTAGAGTGAATTTGTCAAGATCCCTCCAAGCTCACCAAATTCATCTTTAATTAGAAATATCTTATCTTGTCAACTAAAATTAGTCATCTTCGTAAACTTATGTAATGGGATGCACGGATGATATTACTAAAATGTATGGGTTCACAAACTTAAAAGTTTGCTTAAGATATAATAAAATATCTTATGTTGTCTTCAAACTCATAGGTAAGGAGTTTTAGGTTATCTAAAGTAATACAATAGGATGACTATGTATAAGACGGGATCAATTAAGGAATACAATAGAAAATATTGCATTAATAAACTAATGTTATTTTTGTTAAAATTGTTTTATTGATTTTTTAAAGTTTTTAGAAGATGAAAGAGAGAAGAAAAATACCACCCCATGTGGTGGCCACGTTGGCTTGGGCTTCCATCCCCTCACGAAGGGGATGAGTTCAAATCCCAGCGTGGTCGCTAGTGGTATTAAGCGTGACGCCGTGGTGGTGGGTCATGCGCTAGCGTCACTCGGGGGTTTACGGCGTGGCTGTCAGCTGCAAGCTAGTTCCTCCTATTCCAAAAAAAAAAAAAAAAAAAAGAGAGAGAGAAAGAAGAAAAATTCAAATGCACAACACATGTCAACAATGAAGTGGACCTCATGTCAAATTTTCAATGATTTCCCCCAAAGAGCACCACTAGACTAGATTAGGAATATATTGCGCTTTCAACAAAAATCTATAGTTTTTTTTTGTAATTATAGGTAATGAAATATCTTATGGGTGTCCACAAATGAAAGTATACTTAAGATATAAGAATTTTTTTAATGTTGTCAACAAACTAATAAGTAAGGCCAATCATGTTTTCTATAGCAATATAACATGGCTTGATTATGTAGTGGATATGAGATCGGTGAGTGCTTTAAAGAACAAAATAGAAACTAAGGGAGAGCAGCTCAAATCATACCCTCTCAAATAAAGAGTGTGCTTCTTGATTAGAAAGGCCCTGGTGATAATCTTTTTGAGCCCAAATGCTCATAGATGCTACAAAAGACAACATGTTTGCTTTATCACAATGACTTACTCGCAATTCCTTCAAGAATGGCCAATTCAAAGTGGGCAAGTTGGTGCAGAAGTTCTTGAGGTTTGGCATATCCTATAACACGAGAGGTTAGTTTTGGAAAAAGATCTTGAGTAGTATTGGAATGTGGAATCTCATTCCCACTAGCAACTATTTCCTCAATCCCACAAGACTCCACTTGAAGTTCCTTAAGTTGGGTTAGACTTGTAGCCACCTAATGCGAAAACACTTTGTCAAGGCTCCCACAATTTAGAATATGCACTTTCCATAAATTGTCAAAAGTGAGAGTTTCTTGAGGACCACCACTCCATATTTTGCTTAAATTGTCCATTGGGAGAGAACCATCCACCTAAGATGGGGACATTGTACTTTGCATATTGAGAAAAATGACGTAATGAATGTAATTACATTGAGTTATGACCTCAAAGAAAGAATTTCTAAACTTCCCTCACTCTCACAAATCATGAGAATTTGAGCGCTTGTCAATGACAAAAAAAAGGGAGTGGTATTTTTCATTTGGTTACAATAAAATTAATGCAACTATGACTTGTCATAGCAAAAAAAAAAAAGAAACAAAATGACTTTCCACACTTCCCTTAATCTATTAATATGCTTAATTGAAGATTTTGATGAGTATTTGAAATTATCTAACAATGTGGGAGAAACCTATTATTACAAATAGCTCATATTTGACATAAAAATGAAATTAACGCTATCATAACTTGTTTCAACCTAAAAATCATATGACTATCTTTATACTTCCCCAAATTTATTAGTATTCTTTTGAGCGTTATGATGACTTTGTGAAATATCCTCAAAATGTGAGAAAACCTATTATTACATGACAACTTATACATGCAAATGACATCAGAAGTAAATAAATAATTAGCAATAACTCTTACAATAAAAAAAATGTAAACAAATGTATAATAAGCCGTCGTTGCTTGCGACGGGACTTCCAGATCTGCAGCCATAACTCCAGCAACAGTGGCTCGTCCATGGCTGCAAGCAATAGTGGTCGACTTCCAAATTTGCAACTCCGTTGCTATGGATGGCCAGATTTCGAGATCTGTAGAACGATGAGATGGACCAAATAGAGGAAGTTGGCCATGCTCGGCTTGGACATAGGGGGTCAGCCTAATCAAGGTGCCGGTGACTATGCCGTTGGCGACAGTGGAGGAGGGGCGGAGGTTGGGCGGCTGTGGACGAAGGAGGAGGAAGAGAGGGCTGAAGATAAGATCTTTTAATTTTTCTTCGCTAGAATCGACGCCCCGACCAAGTCGACGCTGAAATCACTCCCGCATCGGAGATTCACTTCGATCCACCATAACCAACAAGCTCCGGTTCGTGTAATCAAGGTGAAATGAAATGACTCAAAGCGAACATTTCTTATAGGGGAGAAATTATCAAATAGACTTTGTCTACTTTCTTCCTTTTTATGTTTTCTTTTTTTCCTTTGTCTAGTGAGCGCACCGCAACAGCACTGCAACAGACGAAGGCCAAGGCCACCGAGGAAGGAAAGAAGAGAGAGAGAGAGAGAGGGAGGAAGCAAAGCCACACCAGAAAGAGGAAAGAAAGCTTTCTAGTAACGGGGTGTTATTGAAGGGAGCGGGAGCAAATATTTTGATCATTCAATAGATTGGTGGGCCCAGCTTTACCACATGTCGATTTGCAGATGATTCAATATGGATCCAACATGGTGTACTTAATGCACCTAATATTTTTCTCTTCAGTAGTGTTGTTGATTCAATAATTTATTCCGATTTTGTAAAAAATTTATTTTAGCTAGGACATTGACTAAATATGGTCATCTAGTTATGAAATAAGACTCGCAATGCTGGCGACCATCCACGGAATTGCTACTATTTATTGTCCAACTGTCCTATTCTCTCTTTTATTTTTTTCCCTTTTTTTCTCCAATTCTTTTTTGAAAAAAGCAATCTTCATTTTCTCTTGCCAAGCATAGATCATCTGCAGTATCACACTAATTATCACTCAATATGATAATTTAGAGTTAATATTTATTGTATGATGCAAGTACGTAATTTGATAGGTTGTTGAAGTATAGCGATAAATCAACAAAGATGATAGACAACTTCATGCATATTGGCCTTTTTATTTTTGTTTATTTTGTTATCAAGAGCCAGCTCAAGCATTGGTGATTATTAAGATAAACAAAAGTTGATTGCACTTATCATTATCGAATTTTAGAGCACTCCAATGAAAAGAGCAATTCTCTCTAATTCCTCCAATTTCATTGTTTGGGAAGATGATTATGGTACAAAGAGCTATAATAGCTAAGCAATTTGTGAACTAGGCTTTTATAATTATGAAGTTTTATTTTCCCATTTCCTTCATGTTTAACAGAACAACACTAGTTTGCTTTTGTGCAAGAAAATATGATGTGGGTGATACTTCATTTTTTTGCCATTTTTAAATGATATTATATGTTTATCTGTTTTGTTCTTTATAGTTGAAATTTCAAAAAGTAAATTTTTTCATATGGTTATTGTCATAACTTGTTTAAAATCCCTCTATAATCAATTTTGAGATACCGCACACAATATGATTTTCTGAGCTCACAGAAATAATACTTCTAAAAATATATGAGAGATGGATAATTAATACTTATATTTGTTGAGGATTAGAAAATTTTAATCTTTTAAGTAAATATTAATAGATTATGTACATGGATCTGTATAATTAAATGATTTTAAAAACACACATGGTTATCAATGTCTAAATTGTTTTGCATTAATAGTTTACGGATGTGATCATGGATTATTGTGGGAAGGAATATATTCTGGTCATCTTTGTTTAGGTATGAAACACAGAGTCCCGATCAAATTTGAGCAAAGTATTGACGATTGATATTACAAACAATTATATCTAGCACTTTTGTCTACATACCATGCATTGTCCAATTATATGCAAACGAATATGTTCAAATGAAATGCCCAAAATGCATTTGTTTGAGAGACTGACCTGTGGAGTGAAAAGTGAAGGGGTGCCATTGTTAATCTCCATCAAAGATTGCCAAGTTAGACTTCTCATATTGGGGCAATGGGCAATGCTCAACTTTAATAAAACAGGGCATTCTAGCATATGATTCTTCCACGAGAGGAAACTAGTCAAATTGGGCAAGCATTCCAAAGTTATCCACTTAAGATATGGGAATGTAATCTCCTCCCCTGCGCTTCCCTGCCCTTCTTCATCTACAATCACTCCTTCCATTTGATCACACTCCTTTATTTCGATCTGCCATAGATTGGGAAGGCACCGAGCCATTGATGGAACAAAAGTATGTCTCAAGTTACCACATTTATAAAGGCTAAGATGTAGAGAATTGAAGCACATTATTCCTTGGAGATCTCTATTCCATAGTTGCCTCAACTTTGGTAGATTGACCAAGTGCGGATATTGTAGCAAAGGCAACACCTGAGTGCAATCCATAGCATCAAGCCCTTCAAGATTGAATATTTCTTCCAAAGGCTTGCTATTGCGCACTTGCAAGCTTGTCATTCTTTTTAAAACAAGCATCAAACTGGATGGAATAGCATTAATAAATGATGGAAATTTATCCACCACTAATGATTCTAATTGCCAAGATGATGTGATGGGATTAAGTTTTCCATGCCATTTTCCAATTAGCTCTGGGAACTCAAACAACCACATATACTTAGTCCCAGCAAACGTAGCCTATTAGTAAATGCATCATTAAACATAAAATTCTAGTTAGCAAAAAAAAAAAAAAATTACTTTATTGGTGATAAGACAAAATCAAATTGCATAGAATTTAGCAACTGAAGTGTACCATTTCTTCCAACATATTTTGGATGGTCGTGTTGAGGTTTCCCTTCCAAAAATACTGGCACTTTGTCGCTTCATACCCTTCATTCAAACCTACTTTTACTCCCTTTAGCTTTGGCACCTCTATTTGTTCCTTGTGGAAGAACTTCATCTGGGGACATCTATTCACAATGATATCTTCCAAGGGAACATCAAAGTGTATCCATTTGATCTAAAACACCTCAACCTAATCAACCCATCAAGTTCCATATACTTCAATTGATTGAAAGTCACTACATGCCCCTCCTTTCCTCCCTCATCACTAATGACTTCTGTCAATATTTCACATTTTCTAATCCTCAATTTTGTGAGTCCCACCAAATTTTCAGCTATTGTTGATGTGAACATATTTGATAACCCATCACAAAGTGACACATCTAGAGTTTTCATATGCTGAAAATAACTTGGAAAGGATGATGCTACTTTTCGCTCATGACTTGGGCCTTCTATGGCTTCCACATTGATGCATAGCTCACTTAGTCCTTCCTTCTCGATGAGTTCCACAATGCTACATTGATTGATCTCCAACTCCTCAAGTTGGATTAGATCTCTGGCTATTGAGGTCAAAAACAAAGAGGTAAGCCTAGCACATCTCCGAAGGGTAACCGAACGTAGACACTGGAATTTAATATGACAGTAGAGTTCCTTAACCCATACACAATTTAGCATTGGTAAGTCATCTAACTTCAGCTCTTTTAATGGAGAACAAGCAACACTCTTTTCCATCTAGAGGATTTGGTGGCTGAAGTTTAAAAACAACTTCAAGGGAATCACATCCTTTTGCCTTCAAAGTTTCTAGGTTCAAGAGCCATCCTAGAATGAAAGAAGGTACAACATTCACAAGCTTTTTGCATTCACTAACTGAAATCAATTTTAGCTTAGAGAAGGAATCTGCTTGAATTGGTTCGTGCCATATCATCTTGATGTTATCTATGCCCTTGATAGATAAATTCTCCAAGTTAGGAAATGCAACCTACAATACTCACATAATTGGTGATTTAGTTAAATTACGAATTCATGAACTTCCAAGATGTAAATAAAGAAGAGTGCCACGACGTAAATTACGAATTTATGGAATTGGTAATTCTATCTTAAGTCGCACAAAAAAAAAAAATCTCCATACTAATGTTGATGACTCCAGAACATAAAGGCTATTGGAATATACTGGAGACAAAATAAAAAGTGTTGAGTAAGGATTCTAAGCAGAATGTGTTAAGCATAGGCAAAATGGTAATTTGGATACACTCATGTACGATCAACTAATGACATTAGTGTTTCATAGATCCCAAACTAAAATAAAATCTCTTCCTTTGTACCTTTTTGGCTAACCCGAGAATGAATAGCTACTATACTAGGAATTGTTAAATCACTTAGAGAAGGTCATTTAAGTTCCAATACAAATGAACTTCTTCAGTGAAATTGCACCATTTCGTAAATTCATTAATAATAAGGAAGAATTTATTTAAAAAAAAAAAAGGCAAGTCAAATGGGTAATCACCATTAGAGAATGCAACTAAGGGATCGCTTCAGGAAGAATATTAGCCATTAGAAAGAAAATGATGGAGAGATTGAGATTAAAAAGGCAATAGATCAGCCATCAAATGGTGCACTATAGTAAGAGATATGATTTTATCTAATACCGAATGCTTCATATCAACATTAGGTCACTCTAAAGCAAATATATAGTTAGGCTAAGAGAAAGTGATTAAAAAAGGAATCGCTTGGGTCAAATGAACAAATCCTACTCACATCATTCCCCACTTCAAACCACTATATATACTTAATCGATTGAAATTTCCTTTTAAAATTGTTTTTCTGTTAATGCTGGAAGGTCAGTTATATGCGAACGACAAAGCATATACATATACTCGAGTCAAATTATAGAAACAATGTTAAATATCTCATTATAATAGATTAAAAATATCTAAGAAGGTCGACGTATTAATCCCATGGGAGAGCCCATTTGTACAGCCTATCTTGGCTGCATAAACAACATTTTAGGTGAACGGCCTATATTGCTTTTAGTTTAGTCAAAGTCAACCTGCTCGTACATTGCTATATTTCATTTCAACGAAAACATTCTTCCACTATGCGCTCGACAATTCAAATGACTCAACTGAAATGGCTGATTTGTGAAATGTGTTTTATTTCTTTGATAAAAGTTCCATGAGAATGGTCTTGTAGTTCATGTAAGAACTAATAGAGGTGATATTTGAAGCCCAAGACCCGAGAGGTCTTGCTCAGTTAGGCGATGGAGAAGGCTTCGAGTGCACTTAAGAGAGAGTAAAGCTTCCTTTGACTAGTAAAAAAAAAAAACATGATATCTTGTAAGTACAAATGAAGTCAAGTGAGTGTCTTAAAGGCCCTTCATCTCCAGCTTCTTGAACCTTATAGCTCACTTTTCTCTCGATTGTTTTTCAATTACTTTCAATGTACATGCGTGCAATGTTTAAGCCATATGTGTGGGGTTGTTGAGAGTTTAAGTTTCTTGTGAATATCAGAAGGCTTTTAGAGATCCTATTCAGCAATTGTATTACCCATTCATGCTTTGCACAAGTACTATAAGAGATGTTCAACCATCTTTATGGAAACTATTTCTAGAGAAATTAAAAGTGAGAAGATGCAACTCATACATGTCAACAACTCTGAACACTTACGCTTTCGTTCCATCAATGGTTCGGTACCGAATAGCCCCTGTATTACGATATAACAAGGGCTGCTATTACGATTGGATTTTGTTTGCATTTCACTAACAATATTAGGAATTGCAATATTTAAGAATTCATACTCATTTTGGTTACTAATGACAATTAATTTATGCATGAAATATTTTTCTAATTGTCAAATTATGTCGATTAGATGGAGATACACATAGCTTATGTCCCATTAGTCTAAGGCAAGATTGGGCCTCCCATATATATCATCTAGTTATGAGTCCAACTCAAAAATTAAACCTTGGGCGAACAATGGTATATGAATATGACTTATGGACATAGGGAGTTGATAGTTGAACGTGACATCATTCCCCATCCATTTAGGTAAGGCAAAAGGGACTAATTTACCCGCAAAACAACATAAATTCAGACATGTCGGCAATTGGGATATCATAATAGTTGAGTGGACATGGACATCATAATAATTGAGTAGTCACTAGTCATCACCAACGGTTGAGATCCAAACTATCCTTGAAAAATAATAAATAACTTGAGATTATTTGGATTTCTTTTTCCCTGTCCTTTTTTAATCACCTCAAGTATTCCTGTCAAGTTGGATGTGTATGTAGCCTATCCCAATTAATCTTCTTTGTTTTCATAATTTCCTTAATCAACATGTCTAAAAAGTGAAGAGACCCTTAGTCCCCATGACGGTGGAAAGCTTTATTTACTTCTTCTTCTTCTTTTTTGTAAAGAGTAACTAGTTTTTTCTAAAAGTTCATTGCTACAACTCTAAGAAAGCTTTCATCTGCCAAGTTACTCTCAATCTCCCATCTATCTTGCCATAACATTGCTCCCACCTATACAACAAGTTTAACTTTTTTGCATTTTGTTCATTATTCTATTGTCATCTCCAACAAGCCAATTTAGACTACTGGAGATTTATTACAATTTGAAGAAACATTTGATTATAAACCCATGGATCTTTGCATCTCTAGATTTTACACAAAAATAATAATAATAAAAGGTACTAAGGCAACATTAACTCTTTAATGAAGATTTGGGATCCTAGAAAGTTAAAAGCCGCAAACACTATGACAAAAAAAAAAGGCAAAGCCACAAAGGCTCTTCACAAAATTTCCCGATCTAGTTCCACTACTTTTTTTAAGGCAAGCTCTCTCCATGGAAGCTCAAAGCATGGGCTGAAGAAAAGTCACTCTGACATCACAATCTTGTGGGACCACCACTTATATCTCCCAACAGGGGAACTAACGTATGGCATGGGCCCAAGAAAGAGCAATCTTATCTAGTCAAATAAAACCCTTTACCTGCAACAATTTCCCCCCATATAAAATATAGCCTTGAGCTTCCTTGATTGAGGACATTGTTTATCCTTGGTTTACTAGTTTTCTTTCATGTTAGTAAATTACTATCCGTAGAAGTGTAGATAGGACCATAAAATATATCTATAGTGGCCTAATATCATTTTCATTAATAAAAATAAATAACAAAGGATTTTTCACCTATAATTGATTCTATTTTTGAGCTTGCATGATTTGTCATCTTCTTCAAGCTAGGAGTAGATATTATGCCAAAAGGATCTCCTATAAAATGTTATCACTAAAGCTAGCTAAAGTGTTGACTACATTTCCACTTACTAGTCTAAAATTTAATATATTACAAATAATTGCCCTCACTTTCAATTGAATGCCATTAATTGTTGCTGTGACAATATAATTTATCAACTTTGTAATTGTTCCCTTTTTTGAATTGAAAATTTGTCATCTTCTTTAAACTTGGTGTAAAGGATGCAAAAATGATCTAATACACAAGATTACGATGTTAAAAGAAAAAAGAAAAAAGAAGAAGGCAAAGTCAGAAAAGCTTTTGGCAAAATTTCCCTGATCTGGCTTCATTATCTTTGAAAGTGAGCTTTGTGCATGGAAGCTCAAAACATGGGAAAAAGATAAGTTGTATGCAGACACACTAGCTCTTTTGATTGAAAGTTACCTGCTGCCCATTAAAGAATGCAATTTCAGTGCCAACCTAGTCGCCTGATGTACTACTTCCAAAGGCAAAAAAGTTCTTGATATTTGACAAGTTATGAAACTACAATACATGCAAATTACGCAACTCTACTTTGCCACAATCATCAGTTTCTATAATCCCACACATTAATTTGCACCTGACAACTTCAATCTTTTCTATCTTTGAAAGTTCTCTCACCACTGAAAGAGGAAATAGAACTTCCATCTTGTCGCAACTTTCAACTCATAAAGTATTTTAATGCACTAAAGGACTTCGAGGTGATATTGTTTTTGGATATCTTCTCCAAGTTGATGAGATTCTTAAGAATTAATGACTCCAACATCTTGAACTTTGTGTGGGATGGCAATACGAGGATGTAATGGACGGAGGGACTATTCTTGACCTGTAAATGCTTTTATTCTAGAAAATCCTTTTGAGATAACGCACAAATACTTTGCTCAATTTCGCTCAACCCGTCCAAAAACAAATCATCACTTTTGTCTAAGATACTTTGTATGCATCCTTTCGGAAGAACATCGCTTAATGGATCCAACCTGAGGTTTAATGTGCTCGATCCTTTTTCACTTGGCCAACGCTGCACGTTACCTATATTAATATTGAACTTGGAAAATTTCTCGAATGGAGACATTTAGGTCCTCTCCAAGCACACCCAGTTCAATCATCTAAAGATGTGAACAATAGTTCAAGAGCGCACTTGGATCAAGAATGGAGACATGTAGAGTTAAAATATGAATCTGGAACCTCAAAAGATTCATCATTGGTGAAAAGCAAAAAAAGATGCGTAATTCGGGGCAATCTAATTCTTTAGGAAACTCCTTCATGTCAATGTGCGGAAAGCATACCGCTCTACAACTTTTAAGCTTGTCCTTCAGCAACTTTGTTATCGACTTATCTTTATCTTTCAACACGAGAAGAGGGTGATCTTTTGATGCAACAGAGGCAACAAACTCACAAACCAAGTCATGTATCTTGAAACAATCCACATCTTCACTATCTGGAGGAGGCTTGAAGAGTTCGAATTTGTGAGCTCAACCTATTTCTAGCGTCTTCCATGCTGCTAACTTCTTCAAATAATCCCAAACCGACGCCGTACCTCACCAAATTTTCAAGAGAAGGCGTGGAGATACCATAAACAACACAAAGTTGTAATAATGACTTCTCATCCTCTTCTAATCTATCATAACTCCATTTCAACATCTGTTTTGTCAAGTCATTGATTTTGTTATCTTTAAACTTCTCGATTTTTTTCAAAGTGTCCTTCCATTCAGATAAACCGGCGTCTTTAAAACGCTTTGCCACTGCAATGATTAAGAAAGGCACACCTGCACATTTGTCGAGTGCTACTTTCACCCAAGGTTTGAACTTATCATCATGAGCTTTTGTCTCCAACTATCCTCTCAAACAATCTTTTTGCCTCTTCCTCCTTCAGCCCACCAAGGTGGAAGTCCTTGTCACAGCCCATATCCCTCGGTAAAACATCGCGATCTCTCGACGTCAACAACAACTTGCTCTCGACGTCAACAACAACTTGCATCCCATGACTTTGTTGTCAGGTCCACAAGGAGTCAACAACAACTTGCATCCCATGACTTTGTTGTCAGGTCCACAAGGAATGCCGACTGATTTCAAGTCGAGCCCCTTCCAAAGGTTGTCTAGTATTATGAGGACCTTCTTTTTGATCCTCTCCTCGACTTTCAACCTCCCGTGAAGAAGTTCTGCTTGCACGCTGACATACTCTTCATTCTTTAGGCCACTTAGGCCCAACTTGTGTGCAATCTCTTCTTGAATCCTCTTGATGTCTTGATGTTCGGACACGTCGGCGTGAGCAACCAGATCGAAGGACTTCTCTTCCCTTATTATTTTTTCGGTATCCGCCAAAAGGGTGGACTTGCCGACCCCACTTATCCCGTAAATCCCGACCACGTTATTGCCGTTATCAGCAAGAGCGTCCATGATGTTCTGTATCATCATAGCTCTGGATTCAAAGACGCCACCGTCCCTAAGCTTCATCGACGTTGACACAAAAGAAGCAGAACCTGTCGCAGTGGTCGACTGAACAACATCTTTGCCTTCTCTCCTGGCCGGATTCGAGGCAGCGACATTCCCCAAAGCAGGATCGATGAAGGAGATGTCGTCCAGTCCGTTGAATCTGTTGCATTTTTTAGTGAGTTGATTAATGACCTCGATATTGTCCTCAGCCTTCCTGCTGAACTGGTAGCGAGATCTGGGGTCAGGAAGAGTCCCGTAGCAGCAAGTCTTGGTCGCCTTTTCGAACTCGTCCAACAGCTCTCGCGCCTCCTCCAAGGCCTTGCCAGCATTTGCCTCCCACGCCGTGAAGACATCGTTGAATTTCCGAACATTGTTTCTAGCCTGTTCCGCAAGAACCTCGACCCTCTGAACCTCGTTCTTCAGATCCTGGACTCCCCCCCGAAGATTGTTGGCGAATCTCTTGGAGGAGATCACGTATCCGAATCCACGTTCGATGGGAACAATTACATAGCGCTTCAAGACATCCCATCCAATACCAACGACAGAATCTGCCGACATTTTTCTTTGATTTTTTTTTTCCGAGAAAGAAAGAGCGAGAAAAAAGAGAGACGGAGAGGGAGAATAATGAAAAGGAGCAGCAGAAACTAAAGAGGAGGAGGAAGAAGAATGGTTGAGCCGAGGAGAAGAAAGAGCGAAACAGAGCAAGAGACGAACAAAGCCAAGAGATTTGAGCACAGAAAAAGGGTGAGGGAAGGGAAGTGTGGATTGGCAATGAATGGAGAAAGGAGAGATGATTATCACCTGTTAAAGTAGTGAACAGGTGATTCGACCCGCGGGATATGTAGTTTACAGGGTGTGTCAGTACCCACGTGACATGGAGTTCTAACGCTTACCACGCGGTACTGTTTGACGAAGAGAGAACACGTGACTTGTAACTTCACACAGTTGGCCGTCAACTCAATTTTTTATGCGCTTCATAATGCCAAAAGATTCTGGATAGTCGATAAGTTGAATTTACGGACTGGCTTCTGTATTTCTTTCTTCTGTTTAGCAACTACTATTGCTCTTAATATAACTATAGAGATGCAGCGAAACAAAAGGAATTAATATGCACAAAATGACACTCTTACCCAGTGATCTCCCAAACTTTCTAGCATTATTAGTGCAGGATAACGAATTAGCTATAAAAAAAAAAAACTTATAATGTGTTAAAACCAATATTTGTATAAAGAGAATCATTTCTTAGTTCATTGACATATGGACTCAGCTAAATAAACTTTACTAATAAATTAACTTGTTGAAACGATCTCTTCTAGAAATAAGGAAAAAGAATTGGACGTTTGATCATGATATTTTGAATAAATTATAGCTAAAGCTTGATGAAAGCATAAATGTAATTTAATATTTCAGAACATGCTTATGGTTCAATCTTCTTTTAAACAAATCAGCCTTTTTTTTTCCTATGATTCAAAGGCTGAAGACATTTTTCAGATAAATTCTTACATAAACGAATTTGTGGAATCAAAAGAGTAGGTGATAAGACTCAAACCAGAATCTCTTATCAAATGTCTATAGTAAATAAGAAAATAAACGAGACAATAGATGAGAGAGAAAATGAAAAGGGCAGATTTATTATTCTCTTTTGAAATAAAAGTCGGTTCCATTAACGATTGAGTTTACTTAGAAGGATGTAATTTAAGCTAAATTATGCGCGTAAATAGCCCCCACCCAACATGCATGTTTGTACATCAATCATCACAGCAGCTTTAGAAGATCTTCCTAACCATTTTTCGAAGGTTTTGGTGGAATGGAAGGCCCACTAGAGGAATCTTTTTTTTTTTTTTTTTAAGTCTTGGTGAATTTCACCCCTCAGTGCAAGAAAACCCTATCATGACTTTCACTTTAAATAGGTATTTACTGATAATGTTGATTATGCATCAATGAAAGATTAGAAAAGCATGTCAATATCATCATTGATTATTCATCAGCGTCCAAAATATTTAACATTAAAGTTTGTTGCAATCCAAGAAAAAAGCCATCATGACTTCCACTTTAAAGAAAAGGAGTTAAAGTAAAAAAATTGATGGAGTTCCCGGAGAGGTGGATTATTTGAGGTATATATACCATATCCCAAGTAGAAGATTATAAAAATTGACATATGATGATATAGTTGGAATTTTTCTAATGGCTCTCTGTTCTTGCTCATTGAATCATAACTTAGATCTTTGCATCAACGATTTACTTATTGATACGAGTTTAATATGATTTTTCCAATTTTTCTTAACAACAGTATTGATCTAACATTTTTTTTTTAAATTCTCTTTTCGAGAAAGAAAGGCAACAGCATTGATCTAACATATTTTTTTTTTAATTCTCTTTTCGAGAAAGAAAGGGACAAAACAGAGAGACGTAAAGAGAATGATGAAGGAGCACAACAGAGCAAGAATGACAAGAGACGAAGAAAAGGAAGGGTTTTGGGTGCAAAAAAGAATTAGGTACTAGTCCTAAAACCCATTCCTTGTGTGGGTTGTGAAAGCATATAAAAAATATAGAAGTTAATATTATAATTAAGCTAAGTAAATGGTAAAAATTGAATTTAGTTTTCAAAGTTGTACATAAATCTAAAATGTAAAATGGATGTGTTATTGATTTACATATTAAATAGCAGTTATTGATAATATCCTACTTATTGACATATTTGACTTGGCCCAACTTAGACCCTTCTGTCCAATTAATATGGACCATCAGTTAAAAATAAGTCTTGACTTTTGGTGTATTGTCCCTTCAAATTTTCACTAATTTGCTAATAGAAAGCACCTCATCGCCATCCCTTCAAGTGAAAGAGCAAAAAAAAAAAAAAAAACTCGATTCATAAGGAAAAATTGAAGTTGTTTAATCTTTTTTGCCAACCATAATTGTTGGATTATAATGTCAAGCTATAAATCCTTTTATTTATTATGACTACTTGAAATTTTATGACGGATAGTGATTAATTAAATGTGAACACCAATAGATGGACATAGAAATGGATGAATTTTATAGCAAAGACCTAAACCTCAAGGAAAAAAGAGAAGATGGATATAAACTATGAAGCTCGTTAACCTAACCTTAGTTTAGGCCTTAACTAAACACCAGTCAATTCTTTGGACATAGAAATGGCTAATTTTCTACGTTCCTTTA